>NW_017727825.1:110884-134694 GCF_001865875.1 Lupinus angustifolius | reverse complement strand
GCATCATGTCGTGGAAAAGAGCTACCATGGCCCTTTGGTATGTGGCCATAGCATTCTTAAGACCAAAAGGCATGACTAGATAGCAAAAGGTTCCCCATGGGGTGATGAAAGTAGTTTTATCCACATCTTCTGAAGCCATTTTGATCTGATGGTAACCTGAGTACCCATCCATGAAGGAGAAAAGAGCGTGGTCTGCAGTGCTGTCAACCAATACGTCTATATGAGGTACCGGGAAATCATCCTTTGGGCTAGCTTTGTTCAAATCTCGGTAGTCAACGCAGATCCTGAGTTTGCCTCCTTTCTTTGGTACTGCCACAACATTGGCCACCCAACCTGGATATGTAGAAACCCTCACGAATCCAACATGTAGCCATTTCTCCACCTCCTTTTTCACCCTTAAGGAAATATCTGGCTTTATCCTTCATAGCTTCTGCTTAACCGGACGTGAATCTGGATTCAAAGGCAGCTCGTGTTCCACTATGTTTCTATCCAGACCAGGCATGTCGGCATACGACCAAGCGAACACATCTTTGAACTCATGCAAAAGTTGAATCATCTTTTTGCGTTCTTCCTCTTTCATCAATGTACCTACTTTTACTTCCCTTTTGTCGTCCTTTGTCCCCAAATTTACTAGCTCAGTGGGCTCTGCATGAAGCTTAATCTCTCTGGACTCCTGCTCAACCATCCTTAATAACTCAGGTGATGCTTCCCATTCTTCATCACTATCTCCCTCATTGAGCTGATTAACTGGATTGATCATGATTGTATGTGTGGCTCATACCACGATTATTATTTCTGGAGTTAAAGTTGGATCTGCATTAGGTTGAGGTTGTGATTAGTTTTTTTTATTTTTTTCATGGTTTTACCTTTTGTGTGTGCTTGTTTTAGTGTGTGCAAGTAAAAAATGAAGAATAGAATGAAACACATAATATGAAGAAAGAAATGCATTTTATTGAATTCAAAACTTGTACTATTCGATGAAAAATAAATAGATGTCCTTATTCGAAAAGAAAGAAAATAAACCCAATAGCTTTAGACATGGCTAAGGGATTCTAGCATCTTATTACATTGTTTCTAAAAACACTTGTGGAGATGCATCTTCCTCTATCCAGTTGTTGAGAGTGGTGCCTGGAGGACACTGAACAATGTAGTCTGCCCCATCTTCTGAATCATCATCTCCCAAAACAGCAATCATTCTGGGTTCCCAACGTGCACTAACAAAGCTCCTGCTAATGTGTGGGATGAACATCCCTCCAGCTTCATAGTCCCACTACCCCAGGCAAGCCATTCTTCTTTTCTTCTTCTCTTCAGCAGTTCTTTCCCCATCTTCCCGAGTGGGTTTATATCCCAGGCCATACCGATCTTTAGTGTGATGTATCATGACAATATTTTCTCTTCCTTGGCCAAACTTCCCGAGCCATTTTCTAGGTTGGTAGCCCTTCTGCAGCATTACTCTGGCCATCATCAGTGATGCCTCCAAAGGTTGGGGGCGTAGTGTGGGTGTCCCCCCTCCTACAAATGAAGCGTTGGCAATCTCCAGTGCTTGGAATGATGTTCCAATAGCTTCCTCTGCTGCTTCAATGTACGGAGTGTCAAGAGATCTTGATACCAACATATCTTCTTCTCCCAGAATAGTAAGGAGTTTTCCATCCACTATAAACTTAACTCATTGGTGCAATGTAGATGGTACAACCCCTGAAGCATGGATCCACGACCTTCCCAACAAACAACTGTAACTGGGATTAATGTCCATGATATGGAATACTATTTGGAAAATGCAGGGTCCTATTTTTATAGGCAACTCCATTTCTCCCATGACATCCCTGTTTGATCTATCAAATGCCTTCACCACCATAGAGCTTGGTCTCATATACGATGCATCATCTGGAAGCCTAGACAACGTCCTTTTCGACATGACATTGAGAGATGAGCCATTATCGATAAGAACTTTGCCAATTAGGCAATTCTGATACATTATAGAGATGTGTAGAGGGTTAGTGTGTCCCATTCCCTCAGAAGGTATTTCCTGATCGCTAAAAGATATGTAATTGTCAGCCACAATGTTATTGATGATGCCACCAAGCTTGTCAGTGGTTATGTCGTGGCTAACATGTGCACAGTTCAATATCTCCATCAGCACTTTTCTATGGGGTTCAGAACTCATTAGCAGAGACAAAATGGATATCCTGGCTGGAGTGCGGTTCAGTTGATCCACGACCTTATACTCACCCTGCTTTATGAACTTCAGAAATTGACAAGCCTCTTCATTAGATATTTCCCCTTTATCTCCATGATTATGCAACAGGTCATTTAGATTGGCCTCTAGTTCATCTTCTACATAGATATATGCTTTCCCTTTTCCTTTATCTTTGGCTAAGACTTTTTCAGCGTCTGAGGGAACATAGACACGTCCACTTCTGGTTATCCGACTATCCCCAACAATAGTGGTGACTTCTATCTATTGCTTAGTTGTCTCTGAATTCCTTCCACTATAGATCCATGTTACCGCTTTATCTGTCTTGTAAGGGAAAGGTCGTGGTTTCTCTTCTGCTGCGGGCTTCAGAACAGGCTCCATCCTACTTATGACTGACACCCATCGAGTTACTTGTGGGTGAAACTGAGGATTATTCGGAATGTTCAATACAGGTTCATAACGAGTAATTGATGGCCTCATGGTCCTTCTCATATCTTCCTCACTTCTTGTAGTAGCATTAACAGCTTGATACGAAGGCTCCCTCTCTATTGTGATCAATCTCATATCCAACATTTTCTGCAACAAGATCTTAAATTTTGGATACTCCTATAGGGTATGACCCACTTCGCCATGCAACTCACAACCAATTGAATCTTCATCTTCCACCATCTTTTCCACCATCCCACGCTTGCACATCTCTTGAAAAATTACCCTCATGGGTGTTTTTATTTCATTTGCCTCCCAAATGAATGCTCTACCCTGAGCCTTCTCTACATCATTCACACCCTGATTACCATGATTAGGTAATGGATTTTTGTCCATGTCTGGCACAGTAGGCTTGAAATGTAGTTGTTTGGCATTGATTAGGTTTGGCACCTTATGCTTCAGAGCCTTACAATGTTCGATAAAGTGGCCAATGACTCCAGAGTGGTACTCGCAGGTAACATTGGGATTAAACCAAGCCCCAGGTGATTCGGTCACTGTTCCTACTATAGGGCTTATCATCCTCTCCCTTAAAAGATGATTGTATAGTTCTGCATAAGATATAGGTATGGGATCGAATTGTGGGCCTCTTCTTTCGGGATTCAGGTAATTGTGGTTTTGGGTTTGATTTTGGTAGGCCTGTGTTTGGTTGTGGTTTTAACGGGGTTGGTAGGGTTGTGTTTGGTTATAGTTTTGGCGGGTTTGGTTGTTGTTATTGTGGGCTATGTAGTTGGGTTGTGTGGAAGGTGCAGAATTGTATGAGCCCTGATATTTGGAGTTTTGGGCCTTATATCCCTTCGGCTCAGTGAACACTGCGAGAGCCTCTCCCTCTTTCTTCTTCATAAAGTTGGGCTTCTTCCCTGTACCCGACTTAGACTGATCTCCTGGTATCTTTCCGCTCCTTATACGCCCTTCTATTTTCTCTCCTACTTTAATAAGTGCGTTGACACTGGATGCCACAGCTCCCACTAAATAGTCATAATAAGGTTCCTTCAAAGTGTCCACAAAGATGGACAATTGTTTTTCTTCCTCCAACCTAGGTATGACTTATGATGCCAAAGCTCTCCAGCGTTGGGTATACTCCTTAAATCTCTCCTCCGGTTTCTTGACCATGCTCTGAAGTTGGGCCCTGTCGAGGGCATCATCTTCATTATACTTATACTATTTCATGAAGGCATTCAATAAATCGACGAAAGTTTTAATCTGAGCCTTCTCTAATCGGATGTACCAGCCCATGGCTGCTCCTGTCAGACTATCTTGGAGCAATGAATAAACAATTTATCGTTTCCGTGATGAGCAGTCATCTTCCTGGCGTACATATGCAAGTGACTTTTCGGGCAAGAAGTATCGTCGTACTTCTCGAACTCAGGAGTTTTAAATTTTGGTGGAAACACCACATCTGGTACCTGGCACATCTCAAATGCATTTTTTACATCAGGAAAGTTTGTGCCCTCAATGACCCTTAGTCTCTCTTTAATAAGCTCCAGCTCTTCCTTCTCTTGGCTTGAGGAGTCACCTAGGATACCCTTGTTTATCTTAGTTTCAGCCTGGTGGCTTGTGGGCTTGCCTTTAGGAGGAAGATCGTGAGTATGATCTTCGTCTTGCTCGTCGTCGTCTTCCTCAGCTGAATCTTGTTCCTCTTGACCATCAGTAGTGTCTTCATACCTTATGACAACACCCTTACGACGGTTGGTCCCAGTAACTGCCTTTGGACCCACCTTTTGTACGGGTTATGGTTGTTTGGTACTTGGGGCAGTGGTATTTTCTTCAGAGTCTCGAGTCTTTTGCATATCTAAGATGATTTTCATCATCTGATTCATTTGCTCTTTGATCTCAGCAAGCTCGGACCTGTTATCAATGCTACTGGATTCTTGGTCTGCCATCAGCTTGGATTGTAGTCTGGTGTGGTAAGGATACTTAGGAGCAATGTTTATATGATACATGAGTGAGAAAATTTTCATTTTATTTAAATGAACAAAAATGATGCATGCAAGAACAAAAAATTTAAATTCCTTTTCGTATAAAGGATCGGTATAGCAAGACATTTTTTCGACCATGAGGCGTGCCCCTACTGTCTCATTTTTGCGTTGATGTCAATTTTAGAATGAAACTTCAAGTTTCTAACGTCGATTGCATTTTGGTTCGTTCTCTTGTTAGAGGTTGTTAGCATTAAACGTCTTACCCTACATTTGGTGATTTGAGGGCGTACCGAACAAAGTCGCATGCAGTTGATGACAACCATTAGAGAAAACATATAGTTTTAGACCAAGGTTGTATCTAAATAGAAGACATTTTCAACATTTTTGGAGATAACATTTATTTGTAAATGGGAGTCAATTTTACATTTGCGCACATAAATAAAGAGTTGTGAAAACAAGATATCTCATTAATACTTCAAGCAAAGGATTACAATTCGTTTATTGTTTATTCTCCTATTCATTATTTCTAAAATTCTTTTGTAGCCTCAACCCGCCAT
Organism: Lupinus angustifolius; assembly: GCF_001865875.1. NCBI lineage: Eukaryota > Viridiplantae > Streptophyta > Magnoliopsida > Fabales > Fabaceae > Lupinus > Lupinus angustifolius. The sequence continues at coordinate 129,541 of NW_017727825.1, read as the reverse complement.
TTCTTAAGTTGTCTAGATATTCCCTCACAAGCTTCAAAAAATGCCTTCATTTCTGGAAGAAGCTCTGTTTCCGAGTATATTGTCATCTCTTGTTTAGCCTAGTAGAACAGTTGCAACCAATCATCAGAAAAATCACCGAGACCATCAACTAATTGTCTACATATTCCTTCCCAGTTGTTTATCTCCCATTGACTTTCTTCAAGCACTCCCTTCCAATTATCTGATCAATTTTCCTAGCTGGCCACTAATTCATCATATGCAGTTCTGAGTTTTCGAAGTTGTTCTGATATCTGACTTGCTTCTGTTAATGCATCATAGCAGTTCTTCTCTGAAGCTTCGAGGTTGGCTTTGAGGTTATCTTCTTTCTGTTGTCCTTCACCCAATATCAACTGATAGTCTTTAACAATAGACCATGCTTGCCTTTCACTCTGTCTTATCTTCTCCATTTCAAGTTCTAGAGACTTTGCTTTGGCTTGAACCTTGTGTGTGGCATGACTTTGCGCTTTCAACCGATCGACATGGTCAGCTATCTCTGCATCTTTCTCTTTTACTGTCCGAATTAGGCGAACCTTTCCTGACTAAGAGCACATTTCAGCATAGTCCCTTTTATGGCTTGTTTGATCCTTCTTCATATTGGTGAAGATTTTGTTGAGTTTTTCAAGACCCAGATTATCCTTGTCATGTGTGTCTTTGGCTTCTTCTAGCTTCACCTCCAAGAGCTTGATCTGTTCCTTCAACAACTCGTTCTCAGATGGACCAGATGGTTTCTGTGGTTGGGCAATTGGTGGGACAGCCTGACCATTTTGCCTTCCACTGCGCCATAACTTATATTCATTAGTGTAAAAGACCTGATGTTCTCCCAACTCGTTTGGCCCACAAAGACGAATCCTTTTTAGAGCATTTCTGATTTATTCCAATTTCTCTTTGGTGACCTCCTCGCTTTTGTACCATATGGAGAATCCATGTAGCTGTTCGGGTCGTACCGGTATCATTCCCTATTTGAGCTGACCAAGTATCAGAGCTGGGGTGAAGGAAATGCATCCTCGAGGTCCCATTAATATCATATTTGGGTACTCCCGCAAGAATACATGATTATTGAATGTCTCTCATAAAAGCGAGTCTTTGTACCAAAGTTCCTAGGAGTAACCTCGTCAAACAACTTTTTCGAGTCCAACAACTGCATTGGTTTCACCATAATATTTCTGAACCTCAAGAGGGGATGTCTGCTCCAATCTGGATACTGATGGTGTTTGAATCTGGTGATCATCCACACATACAACAGTTGAGTACAACATCGGATTTTGAAATGACCTTTTTCATGACACTTTTGGAACGATAGCAGGGTCTCTGCCACGACGGCTGGGACTGGGTTAGTTCCAAACGACCTGAACTTTGCGAACACATCAATGGCCGCCTGATCAATCATGTCATAGACAAATGGGAACAAGATCATGCCATAGACTGCCAAGGCGAATGTTGGTTTGAACAACTCCCATTTTCCTTGCTCCGCTGTTTGACTGATATATTTCTTCAAAAATTTCCACCTGAGCCCAAAGGTCATCCCTTGTTTGATGATGTTAGTCGAACTTGGGCGTACCCCAATAAGCCTCTCTGTGAGCCTCAGTGAACAAATAGACTTTCTCTCTATCTCGTACCTGAATATCCAGCAGAACCTCATATTCTTCGATCGTAGGTGATGCATCTAAGTTAGGAAACTCAAATACTCTCAGAGCTGGACTCCAATACTGAATCATGGCGCCCATAACTTCTAGTGTATCTGCATCAACAGTGATAAGGAGTAGATCAATCAGCCTTCCATACTCTTTGTTGAACCCATTTTGAATTTCTTGAGGGATCTTGGGAATCAACTCTATCAAACAGCTCACATCTATTCCTTGTACCTCATCTTTTACTCCTCTTTTCACCAATAAATTACTGCTTTGACCCATAACAAGAGAATCAGCCTCCATGTCTCACTATACCGCGGATCTCTTTTCGGAAAAGGAATCTGTTTATTAAGGATGATAAAAAAAATGTTACTTGAATGCATGAACATAATGATTTGTGATGTTATATAAAATGTAATGATGTATTATATGTAATGAAGTATAAAATGAAAATGTTTGATATAGAATAATGAAATATAAAAAAAAGTACAATCCAATTTTGTTGATATAAAAATGTCTCGAGGGTATTTGGGCCCATAGGGGGTAAATTATAAATCATATTTAAATAAATAAAAAAATCACTAACATATTTAAATTAATTTGGAATGATGGAAATCACGTTTCATGGTGTACATTGATGCAACTGGAAAGTGGATTAAGGTTTGCTTCATGTGTCCTATGTAAGGTATACTTAGAAGGTTTTTGGAACTTCTGAAAGCTGCAACCCTATGGTGGAATGTTAGGTCTTGACTAAAGTGGACTCGATAAAGCTCTAGACTTCTAAAGGTCACCAGACTGCATCCAATCTTAAAAGAATGGAAAGCACATATCATGAGCTAGTTACAAGAAGAAACTAGCTCCCCAAGCGGCCAACTCATGATATATGGGAACAATCTGGGTGGTTCTTCATGCCAATACCCGATGTGACACAAGGTCACTTACTGACAAAGCAGATGTTCCCCTATCTTAATCTTAATCTCTAACGCCCGGGTGTAGGGTGTGTGCAACTCAAGTGTATCAAGTGAGTGTGTGAGGAAACGCATAGACCTTAAAATAAATCCACCCCCCAAAAGCTGCACAAGAAATAGTTAAGTACGTTCAAGATAATTAATTGACTCGAAAAATAAATAAATAACATAAATAAATATGCATACACAAGTTTGCACAAACAAAGAAGGCATAAGGGTATAAAACAAACATGCAAAAAGTGGTATTGGGCCTGACCCTCTAAAAAAAATACTCCCCAGTGGAGTCGCCAGCTGTCGCGCCACGATTTTCGGTTACGCGACCTCTTAGAGTCGCCACTACATTTTATGGTTAAAAATGTAGAAAAATCTTTAAAGCCCAAATCACATTGGGCTTTTGGATTTTTGATATCTAGGTTCGGGAGTCGATTACGAATTGGGGAAGGTATTAGCACCCCATTCGCCCATAATAAAACGGTACCCTAACTAATTGCACAAATTTAATACCCTTAATTTATTTAAATTAAATCGTTTAAACAAAATATTTTTTATTTTTTATTTGTGTCTGACAAGTTCACATTGCTCCTACGTATCCCCGGGTGCAATAGGGAAATCAAGGCTACGTAGTTCTTAAAAAATTTAATTTGGGTTTAGAAATTGGTTTGAATTTAATTGACGTGGAATTAATAGACAAAGAGTCAACATTGATTGCTTACCCTCTTCCCACTTTGATAGATAGCAGACGCAGTACAAGTGATTGCGACCGGTTCTCGGCTCGAAGTGAAGAGAAAGATGCAATACGAGTTGTAACCTCGCTATTGAATCCTAAAACAATTAAAACTTGTTATTATTTTTATAAAAGAAAGCTTAGAAATTTGTTTGAATTTAATTGAAATGGAATTAATAGACGAAGAATCAACATTGATTGCTTACCTTCTTTCCATTTCGATAGATAGGAGAAGCAGTACAAGTGACCGCTACCGATTCTCAACTCGAAGTGAGAAGAAAGATACAATACGAGTTTTAACCCCGCTATTAAATCTCAAAAAAAATACTTAAAACCCCATTTGTTTTTTTTTTTACTTTTAAATGACTTACACATTTTTAAAGATAGAGAATTAATAAATGAAGAATCGACATGGGTCATTAACCATCTTCTCACTTTGATAAATAACGCAAGCAGTACAAATGACCACAACCGATACTTGGTTCAAAGTAAGAAGTAAGATATGACACGAGTCATAACCTCATTATTACATTCTCATGAAAATAATTTTATTTATTAAAATGGACAAAACTTTTAGTTTAAAATATATTGTTATTAAATTCATTGATACTATATTTATATGATTAATAAGCAAACATTATCTTAAGTTGAGGTAATATCATTTCATTAATATAACAAAACAAACAACAATCAAAATATAACAAATGAAAAGTAAATGAATATAAAGAATAAATAGAAATATTGCTATTGCTATTGCTATTGCTATTGCTATTGCTATTGCTATTGCTATTGCTATTGCTATTGCTATTGCTATTGCTATTGCTATTGCTATTGCTATTGCTATTGCTATTGCTATTGCTATTGCTATTGCTATTGCTATTGCTATTGCTATTGCTATTGCTATTGCTATTGCTATTGCTATTGCTATTGCTATTGCTATTGCTATTGCTATTGCTATTGCTATTGCTATTGCTATTGCTATTGCTATTGCTATTGCTATTGCTATTGCTATTGCTATTGCTATTGCTATTGCTATTGCTATTGCTATTGCTATTGCTATTGCTATTGCTATTGCTATTGCTATTGCTATTGCTATTGCTATTGCTATTGCTATTGCTATTGCTATTGCTATTGCTATTGCTATTGCTATTGCTATTGCTATTGCTATTGCTATTGCTATTGCTATTGCTATTGCTATTGCTATTGCTATTGCTATTGCTATTGCTATTGCTATTGCTATTGCTATTGCTATTGCTATTGCTATTGCTATTGCTATTGCTATTGCTATTGCTATTGCTATTGCTATTGCTATTGCTATTGCTATTGCTATTGCTATTGCTATTGCTATTGCTATTGCTATTGCTATTGCTATTGCTATTGCTATTGCTATTGCTATTGCTATTGCTATTGCTATTGCTATTGCTATTGCTATTGCTATTGCTATTGCTATTGCTATTGCTATTGCTATTGCTATTGCTATTGCTATTGCTATTGCTATTGCTATTGCTATTGCTATTGCTATTGCTATTGCTATTGCTATTGCTATTGCTATTGCTATTGCTATTGCTATTGCTATTGCTATTGCTATTGCTATTGCTATTGCTATTGCTATTGCTATTGCTATTGCTATTGCTATTGCTATTGCTATTGCTATTGCTATTGCTATTGCTATTGCTATTGCTATTGCTATTGCTATTGCTATTGCTATTGCTATTGCTATTGCTATTGCTATTGCTATTGCTATTGCTATTGCTATTGCTATTGCTATTGCTATTGCTATTGCTATTGCTATTGCTATTGCTATTGCTATTGCTATTGCTATTGCTATTGCTATTGCTATTGCTATTGCTATTGCTATTGCTATTGCTATTGCTATTGCTATTGCTATTGCTATTGCTATTGCTATTGCTATTGCTATTGCTATTGCTATTGCTATTGCTATTGCTATTGCTATTGCTATTGCTATTGCTATTGCTATTGCTATTGCTATTGCTATTGCTATTGCTATTGCTATTGCTATTGCTATTGCTATTGCTATTGCTATTGCTATTGCTATTGCTATTGCTATTGCTATTGCTATTGCTATTGCTATTGCTATTGCTATTGCTATTGCTATTGCTATTGCTATTGCTATTGCTATTGCTATTGCTATTGCTATTGCTATTGCTATTGCTATTGCTATTGCTATTGCTATTGCTATTGCTATTGCTATTGCTATTGCTATTGCTATTGCTATTGCTATTGCTATTGCTATTGCTATTGCTATTGCTATTGCTATTGCTATTGCTATTGCTATTGCTATTGCTATTGCTATTGCTATTGCTATTGCTATTGCTATTGCTATTGCTATTGCTATTGCTATTGCTATTGCTATTGCTATTGCTATTGCTATTGCTATTGCTATTGCTATTGCTATTGCTATTGCTATTGCTATTGCTATTGCTATTGCTATTGCTATTGCTATTGCTATTGCTATTGCTATTGCTATTGCTATTGCTATTGCTATTGCTATTGCTATTGCTATTGCTATTGCTATTGCTATTGCTATTGCTATTGCTATTGCTATTGCTATTGCTATTGCTATTGCTATTGCTATTGCTATTGCTATTGCTATTGCTATTGCTATTGCTATTGCTATTGCTATTGCTATTGCTATTGCTATTGCTATTGCTATTGCTATTGCTATTGCTATTGCTATTGCTATTGCTATTGCTATTGCTATTGCTATTGCTATTGCTATTGCTATTGCTATTGCTATTGCTATTGCTATTGCTATTGCTATTGCTATTGCTATTGCTATTGCTATTGCTATTGCTATTGCTATTGCTATTGCTATTGCTATTGCTATTGCTATTGCTATTGCTATTGCTATTGCTATTGCTATTGCTATTGCTATTGCTATTGCTATTGCTATTGCTATTGCTATTGCTATTGCTATTGCTATTGCTATTGCTATTGCTATTGCTATTGCTATTGCTATTGCTATTGCTATTGCTATTGCTATTGCTATTGCTATTGCTATTGCTATTGCTATTGCTATTGCTATTGCTATTGCTATTGCTATTGCTATTGCTATTGCTATTGCTATTGCTATTGCTATTGCTATTGCTATTGCTATTGCTATTGCTATTGCTATTGCTATTGCGTTATTGTTATTGTGATTGTGATTGTGATTGTGATTGTGATTGTGATTGTGATTGTGATTATGATTGTGATTATGATTATGATTATGATTATGATTATGATTAGGCACGTGAATAAAGGGGATGCCTTCAATTCAGGTTGGGATTTTGGGGAGATTAGGATAGAAGGGGCTTCCTTCTCCATTGAGCCGCCCACCTTTCGTGATGGGGATGCCGCTGGATGAAGGGACGACGAAAATGGCAGAAAGAGCGGCGTCCCTTATGGTGGTGGTCACGGCTTTCTGATCTCGAGTTAACCCGACTGCGAGGTTGTGCGTCTCTGCCTGGATATGGCTTGGCCATGGAGGTGGAGCCTCCGTGGTTCCGACGGCGGGGTGAGGATGATGGCTACTTGAACCACCGTCCCTCCTTCTTCTTCTCCAGTTGACACGCCGACATGATTTTTGACATAACACCCTGGTTTCGCAATGGTTAGGGGCGCTGGAACAGGTTGACTTCTCTGTTTTCTTCTTCATCTTCTCCGGTTGTCATCGGTGCGGTTTCGGTGGTCTCACGGTGGTTCGATATTCAGGGGTCCCCTTTCTTTTATTTTATTTTTTCCAGGTTTACTACATGGGATAATGATGGATATTATATGAGTGCTTTACTTGATAAGTTAAAGAGTGAACACTATTTCTGAGTTAACTCACTGGTTGATAATTCTAGATTGCTTCTACTTAATTATTGGTATGATTACGATTATGCTTTAAGGATTAACACGATGTTGTTTGATTTAGTTTGTGCTGTTTTTTGTTTGTTTATTATAAGGAAAGTAAGTGTTCATGAAATTTCAATGTTTATAATTTGTACATATATATATATGTTTGTACTGTTACTGGAATTAGTTATGTGAATGTTTGAAGCAAAAACATTGGTTATAGATTGGGGATTCAAAAAATTTGTAGTCACTAGTTAACAATTGTGTTCATGTATTTAATTTATGTTGTTTTGGTTGTTGATGAAGGGAGGCATAAAGATGGTACATAAAAATGATTTGAAACTGGTAAAAGCTTAACGAAAATTATTTACTTCATACAATAATTAAAACTGAAAGTATATCACGAAAATATTGTCATGGATGTATCGTGAAGACTTAATGATATGCATTATGTTAAAGACTAAAAAATGCTAATGATACACATGATTACTAACTTGTTTTAGATTTCCCTTTTGTATATACCTTGCCTTTTGTATCATTGATTCCTCTACTCTTGCCTTTACTTGATTTTAATAACAGAATGTTTTTTTTCTTTTTATCTAGTGCCCCCTTTGTTCAATTTTTTTTCTTGTACTTGTTACCTTTTTTGTTTTTCGTGTTGTCCTCCTTTACTTGTTTGTTACTCTCTGGTTAAAAGGATGAAGCCTATCACCTTTTCCTTAAAATTGGGTAATCACCCCTAACTCTCACATAGTGGTTCCATGACTTTAGGAAATCACCTTAAGTTGTTATTTCCTTATAAAACTGATTTCGAATTAAATATTAATATCTATTTTTATTATCAGAAATCAGTTTATGAGTAATTACCATAATGAGTTCTATACCAAATAAAATAAATTGAAGAAAAAACCTATAATGTTACCCTATACATATAAACAATGTAGTGATCAATAAAATGAGGAATTAGTGATTAAATTTAAAGGCCCAACTTCTAGCCCATTGAGATTCTTTTTTCAACCAATGCTTACTATAACAAGCTATACACAAACTTTAACATCATGCATATCAATATTTCATAAAATAATTCTAATAAATATACACTAGAGTCTATTTTATATGTTGAACAATGGACCGGACAAAAGTGAGTATTCACACTAATAAAAATATTATCTTTTGTATGTTCTTTATCAACACTTTCTAAATTTGGTGGTGTGAAGTTCTCTATGATAAACAATTTATGTTGATTTTAGTTTTGTTGTAAACATTATTTTCTTTATTATATTTTTGTGGTAAAGTTAAATCCAATTAAATACATAATAACATAATATTTATTATCTATTTTTTATCATAAGTTGTTTTGTAAATTTTCATTTAGTGCTTATTACCAAGCAAAAAGTCTCTAAAAAGATTAAAACATATAAGTAAAACGGGTAGCTCGAACCCGCCCAGATAAGCCCGGCCCGAGCGTGGATTTATAATAGCCCGATCAGGCCGGGGTAAAAAGTCCGGATTTAATAAAAAGTATCTAAAATGATACCCAAACCCTATAAATTTTTGGGCTTTGACGGGTCCACTCATTTTGACAGCCCTAGTTTTCCTTCGTAATAATAAAATACATTGTTGCCAACTTGAAAGAAGAAGAAGAACCGAATGATTTTGTCCGCTGAATAATTTTTTCTGATTTTTTTATTTAAATCGCGCCATTAGATATGTTAGTTTATTCCTCCTTCATTCAATAATTTTATCATTCATTCATTCTTCTCTAATTGAGAACTTAAATTATTCACAATAACAGCGTCAACTATAAAATTACTCTTACCATATCCTTGGATCTAGTGTTCAATCTAGAGGCATATCTTTCATGTAAACTCAAATAATATAAAGTAAAACAAGAAGAGGGTTGAAATATGTTTCCTTGGATGCTCCTGATCATAGTATTCACTTTCTTGACGTGAATTTCATACACTTTCTTGACAGCATTTTAATCATCCCTTTACAAACAGGGTCTTGAAAATGAGTTATAATAATCTTCAAAGCATGATCACAATCTTATATGACACTAATATAAGAATTCTTATTTGAATCTTTATCACCATTGAGAGATCCAAATTATTTTCTTTTCTTGCTTTGCTTACCAATACTCATTAAGACCACAAGCTAGCTTCTGCACGACCAACAGCAAAACTATATCTAGTGTGTCACTTCTCTTGTAATGCTTGGTAGTGACAATGAGTTGAACTTACACCAAAGACTAGGCACAAATGATGGTTGTGATGTGACAAAACAAGAAGTGCGTCTAAATCAATACCTCTTCTTTCTTTTCTTCTCATCAGAGTTGGTTGTTGGAGAATTTACACCTTGTATTGTTGTTTCATCAATTCTTGATCTTCTTCCATTGAATTCTCTGTTGAATCTTGGAAGAGAAAAATAATAATTATTGTAGAGAATGCACAGCGGTGATCAAAGCCTTCAGGATGAAAGCTCTGATACCATATAGCGAAAATAACACGGAAGCATAAAATGAATATTGTGAATCTTCATTGATTGATTAAAGGATTACAAGTCATGTGCTTATATACACAATACAAAGGTAACTTGTGATACAAGTAACAACTTAAAAAACTCTTAACAAACTAACTAAGATATTAATCACATGTGTAAAATGGGCAAAATGTGTCAATTACAATAATTGTTCAACCAATGCTTCACTTGATTTTATAACCAATGTTAATCGATTAACACTTACCCAATTAATCGATTAACTATACAGTTAATCGATTAACTAGTATTGTTGCTGTCTTGTTTTCATGGTGACTTTGTTCTCCAATACAATCTTAAAGAGAAATGAGTTTAGAGATAAAGAATTGAAATACATATTTATATTAATACACCCAAAATTTTAGGTTGCATCTAGTTTCTTGGCAACACCTAGATATTATAATCCAACGTTGATTAAAGCAACAATTATTCTTTGCACATAAAGCCTTTCCAGACTCAATAATTCAAGTATTGTGTGCAGACCTGGCCCCTATAGGCTCAACACTAAAAAATGATTAGTGTCAAAAGAAACTTTATAAGTCTTTCAATCACGCTCAAAGTGGAAAAAATATGAAAGAGAAAGCTTGTGAATTTAATAGCGAATGAATGAAAACAAATGTTCAATTTTGCATGATTCTATTAAATACAAGATGAACAAAATGATTAAAATAAATGAGAGCTTTAAATGATATTCAGATTGTTTGTGCAACATTCGATGATCTTTTGTTCTTCAAATTGTGAGACTATTTATAGATGAGACAATTACTATAGATATATATGCAATTGTATAATTTTTGTGACAACTTCTTCCTGAAATAAATATCTCTTAAGACTTTTTCTTTTTTCAACATCATTTTATCTTATACTTCTGCAATGTCGTTAATACTTCATTTTCATTCTAAAATGAGCATTTAATGTTTTTTTTTTACTATTAAAGATTTCTAATGGAAGCAAGAATCTAGCAGTCTTAAAAACTTGTGACCACCAAACTTCTTTTATAGTTTATATTGGGCAACTTCCTTTTGTGATAATAAATTATAAATTAGAGCTTTAAATGATACTCATATTGTTTGTACAAGATTGAATGATCTTTTGTTCTTGAAATAGTGACATTATTTATAGATGAGATAATTAATATAGGTATTGATACAATTGTATAATTTTAGTGACAACTTCTTAACATACATATCTCTTAAGAGTTTTCCTTCTTAACATACATATCTCTTAAGAGTTTTCCTTCTTTCAGAATCGTCTTCTCCTATACTTTTGCAATACCATTAAAACTTGATTTTCATTCTAAAATGAGCATTTTATGTTTTTTGGTTAATGAAGATTTCTAATGGAAGTGACAACGTAGCATTTTTAAAAAGTTGTGACTGCAAAACTCCTTTTATAGTTTATATTGATCAGTTTCCATTTGTAATACCAAATTATAAATGGCATTCATATTGTTTGTGCAACATTGAAAGATTTTTTGTTCTCCAAATAGTGAGATTATTTTGTGACAATTTCTTCTAGAAATAAATTTCTCTTAAGACTATTCCTTATTTCAACATCATTTTCTCTTGTATTTCTACAATGTCATTAATACTTCATTTTCATTATAAAATGAGCATTTAATATTTTGTTGACTATTGAAGATTTCTAATGGAAACGGTAATGTAGCATTCTTAAAAAGTTGTGACCACTAAACTTTTTTTATAGTTTCTATAGAACAATTTCATTTTGTAATAATAAATCATAAATGAGAGCTTTAAATGATATTCTGATTCTTTGTGCAACAATGGATGATCTTTTGATCTTCAAATATTGAGACTATTTATAGATCAGACAATTAATGTAGCGATTAATACAATTGTATAATTTTTATGACAACTTATTTTTGAAATAAATATCTCTTAAGACTTTTCCTTCTTTAAGCATCATTTTTTCTTGTACTTCTGCAATGTCATTCATACTTCATTCTCATTCTCAAATGAGCATTTAATGTTTTTGGCTATAGAAGATTTCTAATGCACTTAAGAATGTAGCATGCTTAAAAAGTTGTGACCCCAAAACTTCTTTTATAGTTTGTATTGAGCAATTTCCTTTTGTAATAATAAATTATAAATAAGAGATTTAAATGTTATTCAGATTGTTTGTGCAACATTGGATAATATTTTATTCTTCAAATGGTAAAGTTATTTATAGATAAGACAATTAATGTAACCATTAATACAATTGTATAACTTTTGTGACAACTTCTTCTTGAAATAAATATCTTTTAAGATTTTTCATTTTTCAATATCATTTTTATTGTAATGCTCCAATGCCGTTAATACTTTATTTTCATTCTAAAATGAGCATCTAATGTTTTTTTGCTATTGAAGATTTCTAATGAAAGAGAGAACGTAGATGTCTTAAAACGTTGTGACCACCAAACATATTGTATAGTTTCTATTGAGCAATTTCATTTTCTAATAATAAATTATAAATGAGAGCTTTAAATAATATTCAGATTCTTTATGCGACATTGAATGATCTTTTTTATTCAAATGGTGAGACTATTTATAGATGAGACAATTAATTTAGCTATTAATACAATTGTAGAATTTTTCTTGACAACTTCTTGAAATAAATTTCTTTTAAGACTTTTCCTTCTTTCAACATCATTTTATCATGTACTTCTACAAAGCCATTTATACTTCATTTTAATTCTAAAATGAGCATTTAGTGTTTTTTGGCTATTGAAGATTTCTAATGGAAGCGATAACATAATAGTCTTAAAAAGTTGTTACTACCAAGATTTTTTTTATAGTTTGTATTGAACAATTTCCTTTTGTAATAATAAATTATGAATGAGAGTTTTAAATCATATTCAGATTCTTTTTGCAACAATGGATGATCTTTTGATCTTCAAATGCTAAGACTATTTATAGATCAGACAGTTAATGTAGCGATTAATACAATTGTATAATTTTTATGACAACTTACTTTTGAAATAAATATCTCTTGAGACTTTTCTTTCTTTCAGCATCATTTTCTCTTGTACTTCTACAATGCCATTTATACTTCATTTTTATTCTAAAATAAACATTTAATGTTTTTTGGCTATTGAAGATTTCTAAAAGCACCCACAATGGTGGAAAAAACTGAGTTCATAGCTAAATAAAAACATTCTTCCAATTTTACCATTGGAGAAGTACTGTTCTTGTGCTTATTTCACAATCGTGAACAAAATAAGCATGGTTCTTATATTTGAACAACATTAAAAAATGAATAAATAACTTATAGAAAACAGGGCAGAAAAGAATATTAAATAAGGTGAAGAATGAATATTAAATAGGCACATTCCTTTATTCAATCCTTTATTTACTGATGATCTAGCATTTTATTGAATGGACTATAGAAACTTGTTAATTAGGAGTGACACGGTAACATTTTAAAATCGTAATATTTTTAAGGTACAAAATATTCATCTATTGTGATAAGTTTCAGATGATCAAACTTTCAATTTTTCCCTTGTTCAATCTATTTAAATTTTCTCACAATCTATTTAAATTTTTCCCTTGACCAACTTTGAACAATGATTTAATTATATATTTTTATAATTTATATTTATGTAATTTTCTAATTTATCATTTAAAATTTTATTATTTTGTAATGAATTTCGTGTTATTTTTAATCAATTTCATTTTATTTTAATAAATTTAATTATTTTTATTAATTTTTAATTTAATTATGTATTTGATATGAAATATAAATGTGAGGTAAGTTTGTAGAGTCCATTTAATTTGGAATGTGTAAGCAAATATAAAATAATTAGTGGGACCCATTTAATAACAAAAAAATGGATTGCACCATTGTGGATGCTTTAATGGACTTGAGAATATAACAGACTTAAAAAGTTGTGACCACCAAACTTCTTTTATAGTTTGTATTGAGAAATTTCCTTTTGTAATAATTAATTATAAATAATAGATTTAAATATTATTCAGATTGTTTGTGCAACATCGGATAATCTTTTGTTCTACTAATGGTGAGACTATTTATAGATGAGACAATTAATGTAGATATTGATACAATTGTATAGTTTTTGTGACAACATTATCTTGAAATAAATTTCTCTTAAGACTATTCTTTATTTCAACATTATTTTCTCTTGTACTTCTGCAATGTCATTAACACTTTATTTTCATTCTAAAATAGGTATTTAATATTTTTTGGTTGTTGAAGGTTTCTAATGGAAGCGAGAACATAGCCGTCTTAACAAGTTGTGACTGCCAAACGTCTTTTATAGTATGTATTGAGCAATAACATTTTGTAATGATAAATTATATATGAGACCTTTAAATAATATTTAGATTGTTTGTGCAATATTGAATGATCTTTTGTCCATCAAATTTATTGATGAGACAATTAATGTAGCTATTAATACGATTGTATAACTTTTATAACAACTTCTTGAAATAATATTTTCTTGTACTTTTGTGATGCCATTAATACTTCATTTTTATTCTAAAATAAGCATTTAATTTTTTTGACTATTGAAGATTTCCAATGGAAGTGAGAATGTAGCAGTCTTAAAAAGTTGTGACTACTAAACTTCTTTTATAGTTTGTATCGAATAATTTCCTTTTGTAACAATAAATTATTAATGTGAGTTTTAAATGATATTCAGATTGTTTGTGTAAGATTAAATGATCTTTTGTTCTTCATTTGGTGAGACTATTTATATATGAGACAATTAATGTAGCTATAAATATAATTGTATAACTTTTGTGACTTCTTGAAATAAATTCTCTTAAGACTTTTCATTCTTTCAGCATAATTTTCTTTTGTACTTCTACAATGTCATTAATACTTCATTTTCATTCTAAAATGAGCATTTAATATTTTTTTTTGCTATTGAAGATATAGAATGGAACCGAGAACGTAGTAGTGTTAACAAGTTGTGACAGTCAAATTTCTTTTATAGTATGTATTGAGCAATTTCCTTTTGTAATAATGAATAATAAATGAAAGCTTTAAATGATGTTTAGATTGTTTGTGGAAGATTGAACGATCTTTTGTTCTTCAAATAGTGAGTCTACTATAGATGAGACAATTAATGTTTCTATAAACACAATTGTATAATTTTTATAACAATTTCTTTTTGAAATAAATATCTCTTAAATATTTTCTAGTACTTCTCCAATGTCATCAATACTTCATTTTCATTCTAAAATGAGCATTTAATGTTTCTTTGCTATTGAAGATTTCTAATGGAAGTGAGAATGTAAAGTCTTAAAAAGTTGTAACCACTAAACATATTTTATGATTTGTACTGAGCATTTTCCTTTTGTAATAATAAGTTATAAATGAGAGCTTTAAATGTTATTCATATTGTTTGTGTAAAATTGGATAATATTTTGTTCTTCAAATGGTAAGACTATTTATTAATTAGATAATTAATGTAGCTATTGATACAATTGTATAATTTTTATGACAACTTTATCTTGAAATAAATTTCTCTTAAGACTATTCCTTATTTCAACATCATTTTATCTTGTACTTCTGTGATGCCATTAATACATCATTTCCATTCTAAAATGGGTATTTAATATTTTTTGCCTATTGAAGATTTCTAATGGAAACAAGAATGTAGCAGTCTTAAAAAGTTGTGACAGTCAAACTTCTTTTATAGTTTGTATTGAGCAATTACATTTTGTAATAGTAAATTATAAATGAGAAATTTAAATAATATTTAGATTTTTTGTGCAAGATTGGATGATCTTTTGTTCTTCAAATGATGAGACTATTTATTCATGAGGCAATTAATATAGATATTAATACAATTGTATAACTTTTGCAACAACTTCTTCTAAAAATAAATATCTCTTAACATTTTCCCTTCTTCCACCATCATATTTTCTAGTACTTCTACAATGCAATTAATATTTCATTTTCATTTTAAAATGAACATTTAATGTTTTTTGGCTATTGAAGATTTCTAATGGAAGCGAGAATGTAGCAGTCTTAAAACGTTATGACCACTAAACATCTTTTATAGTTTGAATTGAGCATTTTCCTTTTGTAATAATAAATTATAACTAAGAGCTTTAAATGTTATTCAGATTGTTTGTGCAAATTTGGATAATCCTTTGTTCTTCAAATGATGAGGCTATTTATAGACGAGACAATTAATGTATCTATTTATACATTTGTATAATTTTTGTGACAACTTTATCTTTAAATAAATTTCGCTTAAGACTATTTTTTTATCGCAACATCATTTTCTATTCTACTTCTGCAATGCCATTAATACTTCATTTTCATTCTAAAATGAACATTTAATGTTTTTTTGGCTATTGAAGATTTCTAATGGAAGTGAGAACGTAGCAGTCTTAAAAAGTTATGACCACCAAACCTTTTTTATAGTTTATATTGAGCAATTTATTTTTCTTATAATAAATTATAAATGAGAGCATTAAATGATATTCAGATTGTTTGTACAAGATTGGACAATCGTTTTTACTTCAAATGATGAGACTATTTATAGTTGAGATAATTCATATAGCTATTAATACAGTTGTATAATTTTTATGACATCTTCTTCTTGAAATAAGTATCTCTTAAGAGTTTTCGTTCTTTTAGCATAATTTTCCTTTGTACTTCTGCAATGCCATTAATACTTCATTTGCAATCTAAGATGATCATTCAATGTTTATTGGCTATTGAAGATTTTTAATGGAAGCGAGAATATAGTAGTCTTAAAAATTTGTGACCATCAAACTTCTTTTATAGTTTGTGTTGAGCAATTTCCTCCAGTAATAATAAATTATAAACGAGAACTTTAAATGATATTCGGTTTGTTTGTGCAAGACTGAATGATTATTTGTTCATCAAATGGTTACACTATTTATAGATGAGACAATAAATATAGCTATTGATATAATTGTACTTCTACAATGCAATTAATACTTCATTTTCTTTCTAAAATGAGCATTTAATGTTTTTTTTTCTATTGAAGATTTCTAATGAAAGCGAGAATGAAGCTGTCTTGAAAAGTTGTGACCACCAAACTTATTTTATAGTTTGTATTGAGAAATTTCCTTTTATAATTATAAATTATTAATGAGAACTTTAAATGAATAAATGATATTCAGATTATTTGTGCGACATTGGAAAATCTTTTGTTCTTGAAATTGTTAGACTATTTATAGTTGACACAATTAATGTACCTATTGACACAATTGTATAATTTTTGTGACAACTTTTTATTGAAATAAATATCTCTTAAGACTTTTCCTTATTTGAGAATCATTTTCTCTTGTGCTTCTGTAATGTTATTAATACTTCATTTTCATTCTAAAATGAGCATTGAGTATTTTTTTGGCTATTGAAGATTTCTAATGGAAACGAGAATGCATCAGTCTTAAGAAGTTGTGACCACCAAATGATCTTTTGTTCTTCCAAGTGTGAGACTCTTTATATATGAGACAATTAATGTAGCTATTGATACAATTGTATAATTTTTGTGACAAATTCTTCTTGAAATAAATATCTCTTAATACTTTTCCTTATTTAAGCATCATTTTCTCTTGTACTTCTACAATGCTACTAATACTTCATTTTTATTCTAAAATGATATTCAGATTATTTGTGCAACATTGGATGATCTTTTGTTCTTCAAATGGTGAGACTATTATAGATGAGATAATTAATGTAGCTATTAATACAATAGTATAAAATTTGTGACAACTTCTTCTTGAAATAAATATCTCTTAAGACTTTTCATTCTTTCAACATCGTTTTTCTCTTGTACTTTTGCAATGTCATTATTACTTCATTTTCATTCCAAAATGAACATTTAATGTTTTTTGGCTATTGAAGATTTCTAATTGAAGCGAGAACGTACCAGTCTTAAAAAGTTGTGACCGTCAAACTACTTTTTTAGTTTGTATTGAGCAATTTCCTTTTGTAATAATAAAATATAAATGAGACCTATAAATGATATACAGATTGTTTGTGCAACATTTGAGGATCTTTTGTTCTTCAAATGGTGAGACTATTTATAGATGAGACAATTAATGTAGCTATTAGTACACTTGTATAACTTTTGTGACAACTTCTTCTTGAAATGAATTCTCTTAAGACTTTTCCTTTTTTCAGCACCATTTTCTATTGTACTTCTACAATGTCATTAATACTTCATTTTTATTCAAAAATGAGCATTTGGTGTTTTATTTCTATTGAAGATTTCTAATGGAAGCGGTGTAACGCCCCGAAAAATACTTCTAAAAACCATTGCGGAAAAATGGGTAAATTTTTTTTTTTTGAATAAAGAGATTGTATAAAATTGTTTCCTTTTAGAACCTTCCTTTTCCGGGATATCACTTTAAGTAACTCAAATGCGGAAAATCAACTTATCGTTATCGAATGATAACTTAACCTGATTCATAATTTCCTGAATAACAATTCATATAAACGGTTAAGTCATCTTTAGTTCGTACAAACTAAGTCAACAAAGGCGGAACTACATCGCCACTAACATATACAAAATCCAAAAAGAAAGGGCGGAAATACTAATCATCGCCAACAGACATTAAACAAAGACATGAACAAGCTGAAGCCGTCAGTGTTTCAAAAGTCACAAAATGATAAGCAACTCCTAGTGGCTAACTCCAAAACTAGGGTACTGCCTCTCCTCAATTCTGCACGCCCCCTCTTGGAACATCATAGACGGGTAGTTCCAAATCCGAGCAAAGATGTCTACCTGACGAGCACACGTCCGAAAAGCAAGCAATAGAAAAGAAGAGAAATAGAGAGAGTAAGACATCTAATGAACATAAATTCATTGACGGCGTGAACTTACTCAGAATATCACACTCAGACATAAAATTAGTTCATATAGATAATTCATCATTTATCAACAACATCATGAAGAAATTCATAACTT
>NW_017727825.1:110068-110784 GCF_001865875.1 Lupinus angustifolius | reverse complement strand
ACAATAATGTATCAACATACATTTCATAAACAAATATCATAACCACAAGTAATAATATGTGCATAATGTTAATGATGCATGATGTTTATAACTCAAATGTAGGAAACCACTTCCACAAGTGCAATATATGCATGTTGTGTCATGATCATCCACCTTACAACAGTATCCTCCCAATAACCTAGTCGGAAACAAATCAAGAGTACAGGTTTCATACCAAGCCACTTTGTACGTACCCGAAATAACATATCCTCGCAAGGAATTAAAAATAGATCGATCGGTTCCCTCAGGAACAGTCCTACCCGAACCTAGGTCGAACAAATGCTTTCTGGGCATCCCTCTCATTGATCTCGAATGCAATCCAGGGGTTGTCAAAGATTGTCTAGTTTGGCCTGTGAGAACTGTTCAATCCAACAGGTTACCACCCCAGGAATACAGGGGACTCGTCTCACCCAGACTCTCCCTCAAGACATTGTTGGCGAATCACCGTCCAATCAGTGCCGTCCCTGCTTACATTACGGTGCTCTAAGACGTCCCGTCATTCTCTCTCCACTACTTCATGGTCACAATGCAATGCAATCTTAATCAGAATCAAATGCAAATGTATTAATCAAACACATGATCAGCCCATCCTTAAGCCATCTCCCGACAAGGAATGCTTCTCGTGGGACCCGATAGTACGTCAACCGTACATGCTCAAGGTAACATCTCAATCACTA
>NW_017727825.1:109088-109968 GCF_001865875.1 Lupinus angustifolius | reverse complement strand
CTTACGGTCAGCCGATCTCGCTCCGTGGTATCATGGGTTCCTTTCTGGGCAGTGCTCTAATTCACATCATAACTCAAAGGGTAACGTCCCTACCACTATGACCATTGCTGAATCCCCTGGACGGTCCCAGACCAAGCCACTTACGGCCAGACGATCTCGCTCTGTGGTATCACGTATCCTTTTCTGGGCATTGGCCTAAATCATATATCCTTCTCGAATTACTTTCTTTAAAATAAATTTCTGATTTGACTATTTAATTTTAACACCTTGAATACTTTACTTTTTTTTCAATTACGGGTTATACCAAAGTAGTTTTTATATCACATACTCATACTAGGGTTACTACATACTCAACCAATGAATCCAAATAGTCAAACACAATTCCTATCTCTCGCCCAAGCAAGGACCCTTCGCTCAAGCGAAAATTCAATCAACAATACCATTTTAAAATTGGGCATTTCTCGCTCAAGCGAGACCCTCTCGCCCAAACGACAATTCATCTTTAAATCTCAAATAAACGTATGTTTTCCTCGCCTAGGCGAAAGTATCATCGCCCAAGCGAGGTCTCTTCTCGCCCAGGCGAGAGAGTTCTAGAAACTCATTAAATTCTGGATATTTTTTTTTTCGAAGCGGGTTTTTGCTCACCCGGTAGATTTTTTTTTTCGCCCAATCGGGTTTTTGCTCACTCGGGCTCGCCCAAGCGACAGGGACTTGGACAGAATACCAACTTTTGCCCTTTTCGACAACCAAAACACATTTAAACATGGTTTTTCGAACACCTGCAACCAGAAAAGTTACCAACAACATTCATATACAATATACAACACATTTCATCAACAATCATATATCTTCAAAAGCATTCAAACATAAAAATCTTGGG
>NW_017727825.1:91018-108988 GCF_001865875.1 Lupinus angustifolius | reverse complement strand
CCATTGGTTGAATGTTGAGAGATCAAGGATTGAAGATGGAAGAAGAAAGGAGAAAATGAGAGAAAATGAAGTGAGATTTACCTTCTCTTTGAAAATGCAAAAGTGAGTGAGTGAAGTGTAGAGTGTGAGGGTCTAAGGAGAGAGGGAAATCCCTCTAGGCAATCATCAAAAAATCCCTAGGGTGGCTAATGAGATCATGAGATATTTGAGAAAGTGATGGGAGATTTGCTTTATGGAAGTCAACTCTCACATCCCAATGCAAAATGATCACATTGTGGACACGTGCGATAAACATGCCCGAGTATTATCAGCCAATACTCGATCGGGTATTATAAATCGGCAGATCCTAATATCCGATTAGAATTTTGGATTTCGGTATTCCGAGTGAAAAATATTTAGAAAATAGGTATGGGTGTATTCAGGGTCTATATTGACTCAAAATTAAATTACGAATCCAACGGCGCAATCGGAATTCGATTCCGAGTTACGAAACTCAAAAAGACATTTTTTGAGCAGTACCGGACGGATTCAGCGCCGACAGTGGTCCAGAACCGACTGTCTCCAAAAATTACCAAAATTTACCACAAAATAGGAAATAAAATTTCAAGACTAAAACTCAACTAGAGTTTCGTCTAATTCTTTACCAAAAATTCCCAGAAATTCATTTTCGAATATATAATTAATAAAAATATTAGTAAAATCTTATAATTCAAAATCGTAAAATTCGCGGTGTTACAAGCGGGAATGTAGCAGTCTTACAAAGTTTTAACCACCAATCTTCTTTTATAGTTTGTATTGTGCAATTTCTTTTTGTAATAATAAATTACTTTTTACTTGCTGCAAAAGTGTATGGTTAGAATGATTTTTCCCTATGAATAATTATTTTTGCTTTTTTTATATTCAAATCATGTTTTTAGAGATATTATTTTATTCCTTCTTGATTCAACTACAATCCTTCATTCTTCTCTAGTTGTGGACTTGAAATCTTACCATTAAAAGTATATTTTTATGAAAGAAGCATTATTGTTCATAAATGTCGACTGGGCTACAAAAATATCTTGTATGCAAAAGAATCTTGAGTTTAGACGGGTCTTGAATACAGACCGGTCTTGGTCTTGAACACGTACAGATCTTAACACATACAAGTCTTAAATACATAAGGTCATGAACACAGACGAGCTTGAACACATATGATTTTTGATATTTACATTCTCTGGATTAAATATGTTGTAGAATTTGTATGATTAACTACACACTTAAAGTAGAAAAGTAGAATGTTCAAACATTTTAACTTAATCTATTTGGAGTCATAAAAACTTAGAGGATTAATACTTAGACTCAACCTTATACAACACGTGTGTCTTCTAGACAAACATACTTCACCGACAAGTTATGTGTGCACTTATTGTGTCGATGTCACATATGATTGAAGAATATCATTGACATGTGTTGGTTTATATGTTGAAGGTTGGCTTTCCGTCTTGGTGAGGTTGATTTTTACAATGTTGTTAAAACTGTACCAGTTATCAAACCGGTCAAGTACTGATATAGTGGTACAATGGTTTAACTAGTGGTTCAATAATTAAACCACATGTTGGTTAAACCGGGCATACCTGCTTATATATATATATATATAAACCTATAACAAAAAAATTTCCAAATAGGTAGATACTCAAATTTATAATCCGTATTCATAATCTATTCAAAATTCACATAAACAAACAACTTTAAGTCTTTAACAAATTTAAAGTCTAAATTATAAATCATATATTACTCCAAAAGTATCACTTAACAACCACAAAATATAAATAAATGATACAAGTTCACAACTCACTCTACAAAACAAATAAATTTGGAGTTTTAACATTTAACACCAATAAGTCAAAGTTGTCTCATATTGAGATTATATTTGCACCAAATCCTATCTTTAGACAATACTCCAAGATTATACAAATGTCACTGAGATTACACACGAATGTTAGGAACCAAAATGTGTAATCTAAGTATGCATTGGAAGCATGTGCCTTGAAGTGTTGAAAAAAAGTTGGAAAGATGGGTCACTTTGTAATGGGTTTTTAAGTTTGAAGTTTTTTTTTTAAAAAAAATATGTGTATAAAATGACCGGTTTAATCAAATACCGCCGGTTTACTAGTTTTGACCGATTTTGACCAATTTTTGGCCGATTTTGATACTTGACCGATTCAACATCTGTACCGTATCGGTTAGGAGTTTGATTCGTCGGTTTTCCGATCGAACCGGCTGGTACGGTACAGTTTTTACATCATTGGTTTTTTAGGTCATCTAGTTAACTCTTTAACTTTGTAGAAAAATGATACTTGATGATCAAATAAAATAAGAATTTATCTTTATAAATTGCACCAGACACTAAGTTCACTCGTCATAAACAACTTAAGATTAATTAAATTTTTGATGTAAAGTGTTCATAAAATAATTTGGGCTAACTCATATTAGACATCATGTGATCAGATAATAATGTAACTATTTTTTTCTTTTCATTTTGCAGTCATAAAATTATTGGGTCAAGCCTGTATTTTCCTTTTATGTTTGTTAGTGTCCTTCCTAGATTCTTCAAACCCTTAGTTGGGAATAAAGCAACTCTAGCATGTTGCTTATAAACATTTTTGGTAAGTACACCCCAAAATGGCCTTTCAATGCAATTTTTAAGCTCTTAAATTCTTTAAGGAGGTTAAAATGTTTTATGCTTACTTTATTAATATCGACTCAACAAGGAAATTGAATTGGGTGGGAAGCCAACACATGAAAGCGTAAGCCTTTAAAGTTTTCATGTTGCATGTATTTGTTCCAGGTTGCAATAATGTTTCTAACCGAGTCAAAAGTGAAGAGGATAATTTGGAATACCATTGTCGACCGGCTTGTTTTAAATCATATAATAATTTATATAATTTACAAACCTTAGAAGGAGAAGTTGCTGAAATTCCCAGAGGCAAAGTCATATAAACTTCTTCATTATGATCCCCAAGCTATTACAGAATAAGGTCTCATTGTGAGAATATCTCATGTATGTATCTCCAAGCTTGAGAAGCTCTATCTATCCACAAAATCGAGTTTGCTATTGATTCTGAAATAGAACTTTGAATCCATGACATAAACATGGTATTGCATCTCTATTATACTTCATTTAAGGGATCTACAACTGATGGAACATTAAGATTACCATCTATATATATGGATACAACAAAGCCTTAACCAACTATTACTAAACCTTGTACCAGAATGAAAACTTACTAACCAACTAACTTCTTATAAATCGAATTGATAGGAAATTTAACTAACCCCAAAGTGTATGCTAATAGATGCTGATGAGAAGATTAGCAGTTAGTACTATTAAAGTTAGAACACATTTGTTTATGATTTCCTCTGTTAATTGAGTTTAATTTAATTGATATGATCTATCTTCTATGAAACTAAACCTGTGTTAATTCAAAATGTGTGCTTTCCAAATTAAATCTCTTGAATTTTTTTAGAAAAATTGCTCTTTCATGAACTATTTCACTGAAAACATTAATCTATTAGGTAATAATATTTTAATCATGTTATTACACCATATTAATAGAACAAGTCAACAAACTTCTTGATGCTAAATTCTAAGCATCAAACAAGTCTCAAGAATCCCCTTCTCCCATTTGCTTCTATTGAAAAAGAAACTTAATTTTTCCATAACCAAATACAATAAACCATTACGCCCAAGTTAAAATGTTCTTAAAAAAATAAAGGATCAATTTGGAAAGAGAACAACTAAAGAACTAATTTGAATAAAAAAGAAGTTAAATGAGAAAATAATCTAATTTGATCAAACACTCCTAATAATATACCAATAAGGTGTTAGTCTAGTGGTGTAAGGTTCCAGCAGCTCCTTAGAAAGATCAAAAAAGTCAAGGATTCGATTCCTGGAAGTGACAATTGTTGGGAGGATACATCTCAAAAAAGATTAATTTCTTACCCAAAAAAGTGGGGAAATACATTAGTAGCACAAAAA
Organism: Lupinus angustifolius; assembly: GCF_001865875.1. Taxonomy (NCBI): domain Eukaryota; kingdom Viridiplantae; phylum Streptophyta; class Magnoliopsida; order Fabales; family Fabaceae; genus Lupinus; species Lupinus angustifolius. The sequence continues at coordinate 104,970 of NW_017727825.1, read as the reverse complement.
AACTCCTAATAATAAGCCACAATGAGAAACTTATTCATCTTTCTTAACACAAGAATTTGGGTCAAACTAACAAAATTGTTGAGTTCATCCCTACGAAGGAGAAAGCAAATGTTACACTTTATACTTGTGGATAATAACATATATCGTGTCAAGTTGGGAAAAAAAATTCATAAAAAACCAAGGGGACTAAGATCACATTGAGAAACTTAATGGACCAAAATTACATTTTAATGACAAAAACAATTGTACAATTATTATTTTTTTAAATTTACAAAAGAATCGTTATAGCTATACTTGTGTACAGTAAAAATATTTAAAGCCTAATAAAGATAAAAATATACTGACACATAAGATGATGACTAGACAATAGAAAACGTATACCACTAATTGATCCACCTCAAGGTGGCATTATGCAATTCAAAGAACTTCAATCACCTGAATAAAATTCATGTTGCATTTATTATATCAAAACAAAATTACCAAATTGATGCCTCTACAAACAGTTAAATATATATGGACAAATGCTGAAATCAGTTTTTGTAAGAACATGAATTCAAAATCACACTACAAGAGTGACTTAGATTACAAAACTAATGACTAAACAAATGGCTTATTGACATCATAATGAGCCATCATGCATGTGTTCTTCCCGGTATGGCGATTCAACTTACCGCGAATATATCTAAAGCATGCATGTTGTGTTTTCATTTTGCCTACTCATGCTCGACGCTAGCTGATTCTGCTTTGTCAGGATTAGCGAGGTCTGCTTTGTCAGGATTAGCCATGTCTGCTTTTTCAGGATTAGTGAGGTCTGCTTTTTCATGATGGAAGCGCACCACAATGCATGTTATGTTATCTGCACTGCCACGAGCAAATGCAGCTTCTGTTAACTTACGAGCAGCTGCCTCTGGCTCCTCTTCAGTACAGGCAAGAGAAACAGCATCCTGAACAGATGAGTAGAAACGTATATTAAACAGATCAATAAACACACTGAAATCTGAACAAAGGATATCAGATGTGAGTAAATATGTTGTACCAAACAGAACGATAAACACAGCACTGAACACACTGGAGAATACAAAGGAGTAAAATAATGTCACTAAGAATAAAAGAAATTACTTCTTACAGTCGTTATTAGCTATGACAATCAACATCCATTAAACTAATGAAGTTTCAGATAGCAAGAAAGAACCCTACAGCTCAATTTTCTAAAATATCTATGCTCCATTTCTAAAAGGCCAAAATAGTAGAGGCCAAAAGCAGACGGTCACTCACCAGATTTCCAAAACCCCAATTTGGTTTTCATTTCCCTTCCATGTTATATGCTACTTTATGGTAAAATTCTCTCTTCCACTAGACACTATTCTTTTGAAGACATGGGAATTCATGAAAGTCCCTGGCTAAGGATGACATCATTTCACCGGCTGAAACAGACACCTTTATGCATATTCTTTTTCTTGTTTCTTTTACTAGCTTTATAAACTAAGCCTTGGGGAGGATAATCAATTCCTACCTGATTAGAAATGGATATAGGCATCAAGTATGTACAATTGACTGCAATTGCAATAAGATGCATGATTAAGAGGAAGGAAGTCAAAGCTTACGTCATTTTGTACTACATCCCATAGTCCATCACTTGCAAGAATAAGTAGCTCAATTTGTTCATCTATCACTTGGTCCTGAAAATAAATGAGGTAATAAATTACATTTTCAACATATTCTGACTCATCACTTTAACATGCAACTGTTAACAGGTGAGGTGATCTATATCCCAGAAGTGTTCAACCAAAAATATAAATGAAGGCCTGCAAAGCATTTTCATGCCATTGTGAAAGGAAAATAGACAGTCTAAGCACTATCTTGCTACACTGGGAAACACAAAGCCTGATGTTGCTAGACACAATGTATGTTGCACGTTTGGCAGATGCATATCTTCTAGGGAACATCCTCAAATGTTGTCAAATTTTTTCTCTGGCTTCGACAAAATGTCTTAAAATCACATGACTCCAAGAAAATATAAATACATTCTAACGTTACTAGCCCATGCTAAAGTCTAAGCCTATTAAGATAATTCGATTAGATAAATTAGTCTATACACAGGCTTTTAGTGATTTAAGTGAATGATACATTAACTTCTTTCAATTAACTAAAAGGGAACATTGGATTAACTTTACATGTTGAGTGAATGATACATTAACTTCCCCATTCGATTATGGTAAGGAGTCCTATTGTATTAATATTTGGCTAGAACTAGCAGTAGTACTACTACTACACCAGTACATGACCTAATTCTTAGTATAAATAGGTTTTAGTGCTTTATGATTGTATTTCTATTTTCTAAATACCATATCGATATAATTTTACTCCGAGTATTGCTTCTCTCTCTTCCTTGCCTACTAAACCTTCTAATTTCAGCTCATGCATAACTGGACGACCATACACAATGACTTAAAAAGGCATTAATGGGGATTTTTTCTCCTTTCACTAGCTGCAGCTGGGTTATTCTCAGAGAGAGTCTGAGAGACATGTGGGATCCTTTCTCTTGCTTCTTTTAACATGGAACCCTCCTCACCATCAACCCCACTATAATTATAGACAGTAATTATCAAATTTTATCTATAACTCTTTTTCCATTTTCTAAATGTTAGTAGAGGGTGAGCATCGGCAAAATGGCTGGTAAAAGAAACAAGAATGCTGCTTTATGATTTGATAGTCATGGGTTCTAGTACCAGAATTAGCCTCTCTACATGATGAAGTAAGGTTGAGAGTCTCATGCACTGAACTGCCCTTCTTTCCCTAGATGTTACCATATTTACCACAATTTTATGCATTTTTATTGCTAATAAACAATACGATAAAAAGAAATCAGCATCCTAATAGTCAGAAAATGCCTTATTGGTGGGTTCATAAATAAACTAAGTAATTAATCAACTTATATTAGTTATATAACTTCAGCATCAATAACATGTGCGAGAACTTCAAAAGATTGTTTTAAATGATTTTGCTAAATTCAAGTGGGTCCGTAAATAATTTGAGTAATTAGTTTGACTCCTTCAAAAAATTTGGTCAAGACCCACTATAGCTGTTCTCATTGAATGTCACTAACTGAAACTGGGCTATTCCTTTGTAAATCTAGAAAGTCGCTGACTATCACGATTTGGCATCCATGAAATGGAAACAATTACTAGAATGAATCATCACGGCAACTATTAGAACCCTTAACTGAGATTGTACAAGGTAAGGTAAGCAGGGATCACCTGGATCTCAGGTTCTGCTACAACAAATGGCTTCAACATGCGATTGCCGAAGGCACGAGACATTGCTAGCACCCCTCCTACCCTCCATGTACCTGAACAGCAAATAAACATGTGTAAATGTCACCTATGCAAACTAGTCATTCCATTTCATCATCAAATTCGATCGCTTGGATGGATGACCTTGCTTTAAGGTGAAGCTATGAAGCATTGTTTTCCAACTTAGTATACATTGAGAACTTAGATACTACTTGAATACACCAATCTATTGTCATCCAGTCAGTAACACATGGAATATGTAATGCATATGTATACTCATCATGAAACCCAAAGGGCATCTACTTTATCACTGTCCACAAGCCAGTAACACATACTGATGTGCTTAAAGACATCTGTTGTTCGATACTTGCAAAAGAAAATTTAATAAAAGGATCGGATCAATGAACTTACATAAGTTTCCACATACTCATGTAAGATTATAAGAGAGTTAACAGACTCAGCACAAGCTTCCGAAATCAAACCAATTACTTCAATCTCAACTCTAGTGAAAGATAACTAGATGAAAATCCCAATAATATACTGACCCACCCACAGAGTGTATCATGCCTGAAATATAATATCTCACCTGCCCACATGACAACACCCCCAGCATTCTCAATTCTCTTCCGTTCATCGCTTCTATTTGGTTTATGATCCTCAGAGAGAGCAATTGCTGCCAAAGGGAAACAATTAGTTTAAGAATTTGATATCACACTAATATAAATACTTTATTTTCCACAAATCCCCTATATTTACTAGCTTAATCAGATCATTAAGATATGAAAACATCTTTTGGTCTTTTTTCCCAGGTATCCGCATAGGCATAGTTCTAAGTTTCTGACACTAACCCTCAATGACGGAGTCGTGGTTAGGTAAAGCTCTCTCTAAAGTGGAGGTCCAAGATTAGAGACCCCAGAGGTAAAGTTTGCCTGGGGACATAGTCCACTTCAATAGTGACCAATCATTTTTGGGTAACTATTTTTTGTAAAGTAAAAAAATGTACTAATACTTGTATGAAATATTATGTGAGAAAATATAAAGGACATTGGGACTTGTACCTAAATAAATAAAATGAGTTCATTAATAGTACCTATAAGTTTAAAAATGGTAACAGTTGGTCATCTATATATTACCTTTACCAGCTTTCGATATTATAGTCCTAGAGTCTCCAACATTAGCTACATAAAGATGGTTATCAACCAAAATTGCTGTTGAAGCTGTGGACCCATCATCCCGGAATGTATCCTTCTCAGAATTCAGAAAATCAGCATCGGTCTGTTGATATGTTTCACCTAGAAGCTTACTGAAGTTACTATAATTGCAACAAAATAAAGCAGACAATCAAAATAAAAAAGCATTCTATGCAGAAATCTGGCATCAGATCCCATCAGAAAATAGAACATATCTTGATGTGTGCTCAAACACTTTCAACAATATTGGACCACAAAAGAAAGCACCAATAAATAATAAACAATGATTACTACAAGACATTCATGAAAATGGATGAGAGAAAGTGAACACACTAAGAGCCAATTTGGCATCTGTCAAAAACATTGGATGCTTCATGAGATTATCAAAGAGATGGTCCTTCAAATACTCAGCAGCACGAGAACCACCATGACCTGTAGGAAATTTAAAAATTGATTTAGACATATCACCACATCTATAACAGCTGATCATGTATGATCATTGAGACCAACGAACTCTCTTTCTTCCGAGCAAGTAATGACACTGGGAAATCTTACCATCAAATATTCCAAATAAACATATTGATCTACCACCAATCTTTAATGTCTTAATATCATAAAAATCTTCCATTGTCACTCTCTTCCCCCTAAAACTTGAATACCCGCAGCCAAGTTTTCGATCCTCACTGCAAATTAAAATTCGATGAAATAAATATCATATAATGACAACAAAGATAGGCAAAAGCATGAATCAGAACACCAAATCCAGCCACTTAAAGGCAATTAAATAACTCATTAAGATTATTCCTCCAATGCAAGCCCGAGTTAAAGTTTACATCCATTGGTCTTAGTATGGATGAATAAAGATGGATTTTCAACAAAGGAAATTGCGAACATTAGAAGAAATGGTATGAATTTAACTCCATTCATCATTTCATGTGCAAGTGATTAAAGCCATTCTTACAGTGCAAGCCATAATTCAATTTCATATCCATTTGATCTGGGTATGGATGAATATAGATGGACTCAGCTAAGAAAAGTACAAGGATTCGAAGAAGAGATATTATTAGTTTAACTCCCTAATTTAACGTGAAAGTGGCCAACCATTGTGTGTTTTACTGAGATTAAACTGCAGCCACCCAAAAACACTCCCTCTCACATAAAACTACTCAATCAGTGACTTTGGTATGTTTTACTGTCTTTTAAATTCCATTTTGCAAATAGTGCTTCAAATGGCCAAGCTGCTTCTTGCCTTGACAAGATCAGCAAAAGATTACTCTGGCAGTGAATAATTAAATACGCTGCTGTTTTCAAAATTGTTATCTTATATAAACTAAAATAGTTAATAACATTTTCTGTGAGATGACACTAGTAAAGAGTAATTTCCTTACAATACCCTAACAAAAGCAATCCCAAAAGCGCTTCCAGACAACAACCCCAAACATAAAACTGGTTCTTCCAAAACCATCTCTAATTAAACTTATTCTTTCCGAATCCATAATCTTACAACAAACCAAGTTAGAGGCTGCTGAACAGTAAATATTTCAATCCGAAGTCATCATAAAAAATATACATCTCAACGTCAATACAAAGTGGAAGCAGGTTGTAGAATAACATTTCACCTTTTCCATCCTCCGCTGGCAAACTGACCATCGTCACCTTTCTTTGTCATCATATTATCAAGAAGAGGTCCATCCCTCGATGACATAGAATCCGTATCAACCATCATCCCTATAATTTTCTTAAATTCACGACCAGACCAATAAGATATTCTAGAAACTTGTTGCAAACTCCTCCCTCCAATGCTGTTGATTTCCACTCTTTTGGCAAAGATTCCAGCTTGAACAACCAAAGACCTTACACAACTGCTGCATACCATCTAACTGAAAAACCTAGCAATTCACACAGGAAAAAACTACATCATACCAAAGATCCTCAAATCACAACAATTAAACTAAAAAAAGTGTCCCAATGCATGATGCTACCACCTAGTAAGATACGATATTTGTAAGTAGCTTTACCCAGCCACCGGAATTTGAACACATGACCTCGTGAGTAAGCAACAGCCCTCTTACAACAATTAAACTCAATAAGGGGAAAACATAAAAAAGAAATACACTCATTCACAAATAAATCACATACATTCAAACCAATAAATTGTTCTAAAACGTAATCACAATTCATAACCATTATTAAACAATATAAATGTACAATTAATACGCTCTTCTGAAATTCATTTAATATAAAACCCTTATAAACTGATTTCAACAAAAAAACCAAAAAAGCAAAACTAGAAATAACAATTAAAAACACGAGAATGAAAACATGTTTGAATTTGAATCCATGATGAAATGGATCGGATCAAAAAATGCATTAAAAAGGAATAATTGAAGATTTGATCCGAATCTGGAATAAGTAAAGGTTTGGAGACGAATCAAGAAGATATTATACCTCTTATGCGAATATTGAAAGTGGAATCTGGAAATGAAACCCTAGAGAGAGAATTGGCAAAAGTGAGAGAGGAAAAAGAGAAAGAAGCAAAGAGAGAGTGGGAACGTGGAAGTGTCCCAAGTACTCCGAGCCATCTTATGTGCCAAGTATTCCGAGCCATCTTATGTGCCAATAAATTGTTGTGATGATTTTAAGAGTATTGATCTAATAGTGTAAGATTGTAAGTCTCTAACAAAAATTAAAGTTTCAATTCTTATGACCAATCACGCATTCTGAAAGAGATTTTTTATCTTAAGGATACCCTTAGATTTTGTTTGGGAGTGATGAGAAAATGGAATAATTGGATCAAAAGGTTATGAAAGGATGAAAGAACGAGAAAAAATAAGGAAACATTGTCATTGTTTGATAGTACAAAACTTAGAAGAGAATAGTAAATTAATGATAATGTAAGAATATTTTTTATTTTTTTTTAAAATATAATTAATAATAAAAAATGGACAATAATGTATAATTATATAATATACTAAAAATATTTAGTTATTTTGACATTTTATCTCCAGAAAACTTCGAATTGGACAAACTTTAAAAATAGACACGTGAAGGATTTTGGAGGGTTTGAGAGACCCTCCAAAACCTCTCAATCTCCTTCATCCAACTCCCAAACAAGGGGAAAGTTTTTCAAAGTCATCATTTTTTTTTCTTCCCCTCTAAACTCTCACTCCCAAACATAGACTGATACTATCAGAAAATTGTAAAACCAAGGATATCCATCACTATGTGGATAATGAACTAATTCTTTTCGAGGTGCATGACTGTCTATCCCAATAAGTCTCTCTATAAGGAATCGAACTCTTAATATTTTACTTATCCTAAGATATAACAAGACCTTACACTATTAGATTAATATTTTTTTAATATTATTTCGATTCACTTTAATATATAACTTCAATATATTTTTCAATCAATTCATATATATATATATATATATATATATACACTTTCATTTTGGATAGAAAATCTCTTGTAGTATTAGGAAACATTTGATTAACTTCAATTTATAACTTCAATATATATATTTTTTTACGCAATCAACTGCTTCTTATAATAGGAGATATAAATTTATAACTTAATTTATTTTTTTAAGGAATCAACTACTTCTTATTATAATAGGAGATATGTTTGTAAAGTACTCGTGACAATTAGATACTCACCTTTCCGAGCACCAAATCAGTACTAGCAACTCAAATTATTATTTTTCAGTCAAATAATCCAAACAGGTTCGAAAAGGGATACTTTTTATTATTATAGAATATAAATTAAGTAAAATGTTTTTTTGGTTAAATAAAATAAGATTCTTTCTTATTGGAATCCTTTTTTCTTTTCTCTCTCTTCCTTCCAGCTTCTGGGATGCACTAAATTCATTTCTCCATATTCATCATCTCATTCATTAGTTTTAAAACTAATTTGCAATTGTTAGCTAGTAGTGGTGAAACTTTGAAGGTTGGTAAAAGTTTGGACTGGTTCATATGTTGTTTGATAAATTTAGTTTTGGAACTAGCTAAATTTCGAAAAGCATAATAAGTTGGAAATAAAAATAATTTATTTTTTAAATATTTTGAATGAGAAAATTGATTAACAAAATATTAGAGATCACTTTCATTTTCTAAATAACAAGTAGCTTTCAAATACTACAAGTTTCTTTTTTTTTTTTTTTAAATATAGGTTCTCATCCATTCAAACCACCTTAATAGTTTGTTGACTAATTCAAAGAATAACAAACTTCATCAAAAACTAAAATTTCAAGTTTTTGGGGAAATTTTTTGTCTTTCAATTGCGAAACCAAATATTCAATAAAAGTATAATAGAAAAAGTAAAGTAAAGAAAAATACACAAAAATTTCAAAAATCCAAAACTACCATTGAATGTTATGTTAACCCACGACGTAGATTTACCATGTAACTATAAGTAGTTATAAAATCCACACATTGTGAAGTAGTTATTATGAAGGGGTAAGTCTATGATAGAGTTATGAGTATGATGCAAAATACTAAATTTTAAGTTAATAAAGTACACGTTCCATCGAAATTGTTTTGAGAATGACTTAATTATTGTCATTACGAGAATCTCATCTTAACACACTTGATTATGGCGGGGTATTTTAGTGACTCACTCAACCAAGGTACCTAATAATATAGCTGATTTTATTTAGAAGAAAGTTACTCTTATTTATATCAGTCACATCTATATACATGACTCATCACATGTCTAAGTACAATCTTTATAATCACTATATTCAAGACAACATTTAGTTGCATGATGTTAGGAACCCTAATGACTTCATGTTGGAAAATTACATACACCATTATTACTATAAGAATCGTAAGAATAACACAAACTTACATAACAATTCAAGTTGTATTATCATGGGAAATCAACTTCTAATATGTATCTACGTGAAGACTTGATATTTCATACCCATGGCTGGTGAGATACAATCATCAGTTTTTAACATCTTTGTCTCAATATATTTGTTCTTATTAACTATAATATATACATCACTAGGAATATTTTAAGGATAATCATTAATTAATAGGATATCACTTTTCTAATAATATGGAACTTATCATTTGGAAGACTTTACAATATTTAAACAATTAATATAAACTATTGTAACTATGATGGTAGCTTAGTATAGAGTAGCAGAGAAGATTAATTGGTTAATATATTTGTAATAGCTTGATATTTAAAGCTAGGAGAATTAGTTAGAGTTTGTTTGTCACTTAGTTACTTTTCTATTTTTACAAGGCAATATGCCTCAATATATATAGCACTTATAGTCTTCTTTGTAAATGAATCAATGAGAATGAAGTGATTTTTCAATTCATAATATGGTATCAGAGCCATAATTAATTATGCATTTGATAGCTTTTGCTTGTACCTTTATCCTTTCCTCTTTTCTTTCATCATTATTATCCAAGTAGACCAAGATGATGAACCAATAAACTTTGTTGAAGTTTATGGTGTAGCCTATATGCATCTTCTACTTCTATGTTATGGTTTTGCCTTATTCTTTCTTCTTCAAAATGACATTCTTCTACATAAATATTCTTACACTGCTATTATCCCAAGAAAAAGAAGTAAACAAAAACGCAATAAGAGCCTCTCTCTGGCTTTCTTTCTTTAAGATGGCAAAGTGTAAGAATAATTCAAAAAAGGTTGTCATACATCTCAATTTCTTCTTAATATTGATATCATCTTTTAGCATATTCATGAAATGTTCCTCCTGAAGTATTCACCAAATTAGCTTTGGCTTCTTCATTCACCTTCTCCTTTGCCTCTTGTGCTCTCTGATGTAATGTCTTGGACCTTCTCTTTGGTCTTTTGAGCATCATCACCAGTAGATTCTCTAGTCTTATGTGCATCAGTACCTCCATAACTGATGGTGGTTCCTTCCGTGTTGATTCAAGATCTTATAGAAGCTCTCTTCGGTTATGTCCCCATCAATCGAAAATCCCCCAATGGAACATTGATATTGTTTTGAAATCTCTTGGAGCCACACAAGATGAAATTCTTGAAGCACTCATTGATGCAAGAAGCCTTTTTTTTATAAGTAAAAATTTTATTCAAGAAGGAATAAAGAAACAAATACAGTTATAAATAAAAAACCAAACCCAAAACGAAAACAATAACCCCTAAAACCACTAAGAAAAAATTCCTAACAAAAATATTCCAAACATAAAAATGGATTGGAGTACCATTCAAACCATGACATGAGAGCAACTTTGTGACGACCTTTGATCCATAACCAGGACTTAAACTTAGTCACATCTAGAAGCTCCTCCATACACACAATTTTGTTGTTGAAAATAATGTCATTTCAATGCTTCCAAAGAGACCAAATTCCAGCCATCCAAATAACTGAGCAAACTTCTTTTTGAGATCTACCTTTAATCGGCAAAAAGTGAGACTTTCCGGTAGGAGGTAACACCATAGCAAGACCCAACCAACCATAGAGAAGCAACCAAAAACTACAAGAGAAAGGACGAAAGAAAAAAAGGTGATTCGTCATTTCTGGTTGAGTCTGACACCAAACACACATAAGATCATTACCAACGAAATTACCTCCCCTCTTGACTAAATTCCACTTACATAGGACCCTATCCAGAAAGATCCTCCAAGCTAAAGCACGAATCTTCATTGGGGCCAAAGATTTCCACATCACCTTCCATAAAGTATGATCCTTTATGATAGGATTGTTCGTTTCCCAAATCATAGAGTAAGCTGACTTGGCCGAATAACAACTAGACGCGTCATGCATCCAGATCCACTTATATTATGCATCCTCCTTGATCTTTATAGTACTCAAAAGCTTAAAAAAATCATCAATCAAAAGTTTTTCCCACTCAAATGGCTCTCTCCTCCAAGGTACTTGCCACTACCACAACCCATCTCTCCAATAACCTAAGTGACCTAGTAAGACCCCTTTTGATGAACTCAAATTATACATCCTCTCAAAATATTCCTTCAAAGAGCCTTCCCCCACCGAAAAATCCTCCCAAAATCTAGTATGCCTCCCATTCCCTACCACTTTTTTGAAACCACCAATAAAACCTCCCTGAACTCTGACTGCCCCACCCATAACCCTTTTTAACTCCCGCCACCAAAGGAACTCCAAGGACCCCCTAGAGCCAACCTCACCCCATTCAAAACCAGACTGAGCCCCATACTTAGACTCTAACACTTTAGACAAAAGAGATACTCTCTCAGATAACATCATCCATCTCCACTTACCAAGAAAAGTCAAATTAAAAGATTCTAGATGTTTGATCCCTAAACCACCTCTTTCACGACCCGAACAAACTGTATCCCACTTCACCCATAGAATTTTCCTATGGACTCCAACCCCTCCCCACAAGAAATCTCACTGAATTCTAGACATCTCCTTAATAACACTCTTCGGAGCCTTAAAGAAAGAAAGCAGATAAATCGGTAAGGCGTTTAATACTCCGTTAATCAGTACCACACGCCCACCAAAAGACAGATACCGACCTTCCTAAGAAGCTAACCTTTTTGACATGTTGGAGAGCATATCTTTCCACACCTCCTTTCTTCTGTGATTTGAACCCACCGGGATTCCCAAAAACTTCATGGGCCACAAACCCCTTTTACAGTTTAAGAGCCCTGCCTTATCATCTAGAAAGCTGGGGTGAATATTGACACCAGATAAGTTGCATTTTCCAAAGTTAACCTTCAAACCAGAGCAAGCTTCAAAAGGTCTAAGAATATACTTCATAGCTATAACATTATGCACATATGACTTCCCAATAATAACCGCATCATCAGCATATTGAAGAAGGTTGACCCCGACTTTATTCTTACCAAATTCATACTCTTCAAACTTGTGATTAGTAACCGCTGACTTCATAAGCCCTATAAGACCCTCAACAACAATCAGGAACAAGAAAGGGGATAAAGGATCACCTTGACGAATACTGCGCGACATTTTAACTCTATCGGTTGGACTACTATTGACCATAACAAAAAAAGAGGATGTTGACACACACTCCATCATCCAATGTCTCCACTTGGTGTAAAAGCCCAAATTGTCCATCATGTGATCAAGGAAATTTCAGCTCACAGAATCATACACCTTAGCAAAGTCTATTTTAAAAATAGCACACTCCTTCATGTTTCTCTGAGCATCATCCACAATCTCATTAAGGACCAAAACATCGTCAAGAATATGCCTCCCTTTGATAAATACAGAATGATTGTCAGAAATGACTCTATCCATCACCCGCTTCAAGCGATTAGCAAGAACCTTAGAAAGAATCTTGTACAAACAACCAATCAAAGAAATAGGTCTATATTCATTGAGGGACAAATGATTCATCTTCTTAGGAATAAGACAAACAAAAGATGAATTGACACCAACCACAATTTTTCCATTTATGTGGAATTCCTTGAAAATATTCAGCACATCACCTTGCAACAAATTCCAAAACTCCTTGATGAAACGAAAGTTAAAACCATCGGGACGAGGACTCTTATTGCTGCCACAACTCCAAACATCCTCTTTAATCTCCTGAACTAAAAAACCAGCTACAAGTGACTCATTCTCAAAATCAGAGATCTTCTTAAAAACGATACCTCCTAATAAAGGTCCCTGCCAATTGTAACACCGTGTTTTTCAGAGCACTTTTAATTAAGTAATTATTATTGATGGATTAATTAAAGAAATTAATCAGTAATGTTTTATGCTAAACATCAGTTGAGTTTTAGTCTTGTATTATGATTTTATTTCTTTCCCTATTTTGCAATATTTTTTTAGAATCAAAGTTTCCGTGACGATTTCGGGTTTTTTATCGAGTTTTCGCCCATTTTTTGAGTTCCAAAACTCGGAATCAAATTTCGATTTCGCCATTGGCTTCGAAATATTATTTCTAGTCAAAATAGATACCAAGCTTGTCCGTAACTCATCTCTAGATATTTTTCACCTCGAAATTCAAGTTTTGACGTTTCGGGCAAATGTCCTAAATCGGAAGATTGTAGATTTCCGTCCGAAAATGTTCGGGCACGACGTTTATCAGGAAATTACATCATATAAATAAAGTTGGAAGTCATCATTTCATGAGCCACTTACTTGTTACACAAGTAATGCAAAAGCTTCCAAAAGCCCCTAAATCACTCAACAAATCCTCTCACTCCACCACAATTAGACACATCATCTATGCTAGTCTAAACCTACTTACTTTGCATTAAATTTTCTGATTTGATGAGGGTGAGGCTCTCCTATAAATACCTCACCTCATTCTCTCATTTTTACACTAAATTCCCTATACAAACTAATGTAGTCTTTTATTTTCTCTTCTTCATCTTCTTCTCATACTTGATAAAAAGTTATGAGTTTTTATTACGTTGTTCATAAAGTAGAGTTTATATTTGTTCTTTAAGTATTTTATGAAGGCATAACTAAAGGGGGTGATAATAAAATCATATGAACATTTATGTAGTTTTTGAC
>NW_017727825.1:85529-90918 GCF_001865875.1 Lupinus angustifolius | reverse complement strand
GATGATTTTAACATCAAAGAGACCTTTAATGTGTTTAGGAAAAAGTTTGTATTTTATTCTTGAAAGTTTATGATGTTGATGAGTTGTTGTTGAAAATGTTTCATTTTTAGAAAGTATCTTGTTTTAAAAGTAGTTTAGCATATTTTACTCTTTGATTTCCAAGTTAAAATAATGATTTGGGATAAAAGGTGATTTAATAAAGTCTTGACTTTAAAGTGGTAAGAATAACTAAAAGATGTTTAGTGTATAATATTAAATTAAGAGTCATTCTTTTTCATGACTATGAAAATAACACTTACTAACCCTTGAGGTTTTTTCCTAAAAAATTAGGAGGGGTTAAGATGTTCATGAAAATTTGTTTTAGTAGTATACTTGTAATAATGAGATTTACCTAAAAGTCTTGACTTTATAAACTTAAAGTGTTATGTAGTCTTAGATGGTAAAATGATTTTAAAATGTTGAATCTTAGTTCAGTGAACTTACTTTAAAATGGTAATATTTACTTAAAAATTATTGATTTAAAAGCATTGATTTTGTTTAAATTGACTTACTTTAAAAATGATAACTCTAGCTTAATGATCTTATTTTTAAAAGGTTAGTTTTAGTAAAAATGTTTTACTTACAAAAAAATAAGATTTATGAACTATAAGAAAAATGTAATGAAGTGGGAATACATGTCTAGAAATGTTCTGTCTAAGGAAAGACTTGGTATTTAAGGGTGTCTTTACGACCCACCTCTCTTTCCTGGGATCTAGCCTGGTATATATCCACGGATTACGACATAATTCTGGTATAAGTTTTATTGAAAATCTCACTTTAAAAAGTGTTATTTGATTGTAAGACTTTCGGTGACAAATGATGATCCAAGGATATTCAACATTGAATCGGATGGATGAAAGCAATTAAATTCATTTTAAATCGGAAGTTTTATCTTCGCATAAAAAGTTATTTCGTAAGTAGAATAATTATCGTCAGTTAACTAATTAACATTATTTTGGCGTAATGAAGAGTTCGATAGGAGATCAGATCAACTAAGCTCACCTGCAAACAGAGAACGTAGCGACCCGACACACTCAGGTGAGGGAGAAAACATCGTGACGCAGTGGTGTTTGAATATGCATAACTCTATATTATACTACAATTGAATCTTGAAAGAGGTGTAAATTTTAAAATAGTTAAGTGTTATCAATAAATTTATTTGTTGAAACACCTTTTAATATACAAAAGTGATGAAGCTAACTAACTAACTTTTATTTATTGTTATTTACATTCCGCAATTTATTTATTCTTTAATACCAACCTTCCTTAAGGAAGAAGTTTGGTTTGTTAATAAAAGGAACCTGAAAGGGAGTAAATAAATAATGGTCACTTAACTTTATTATTCTTTTGTTCTTTATTTATTTATTTGTTTCAAACAACTAACTATTCATCACTTTTGTACATTAGAGTACCATTAAACTGGTGTTGGAATCTATTCCACAAAACCGAGATGGTATTCAAATGTACTTAATAATTATGTAATAGGGGATTGCTTCGATACTATTGTATCGGCGTTAGAATTTATTCTAACAAAGTCGAGATGGGGCAAAGAAGGAATAACTTATTCATATGATTATTAGAAGTAAGTTGTAATTGGAATATTCTTGAAACCATTATACCAGCGTTGGAATTTATTTCAACAAAGCCGAGATGGCGAACAAAGAATAAAACCGAGTTCGCTTACTTAACCAAATAAAGAAAACACACCAAAGAGGAAAAAACGCTTTCAACAAATTAGCGCCGTTGCCGGGGACAATTTGTTGAGGGGGAAAAACCTCTACAAAAAAAATTTTCAACATTTTTCTGAATCGAACTCCTCCGAAGAACCAATTTTCTCCAAAGAAGAAGTTTGTCGTTATTTATGCAAGGAGCATAAATAATAACAATGTGACAGGGCTCCACATCGTTAAGTCAGAATCCTGTCACTCCCAGAAAGCTCAAACCACCAAAGGAACACAAAGCAGAAAATTTGTCAACCCTCCATATACTGATCATACCACCATAATTTCCCACCGAAGGTTGAAAGCTCTAATCGAAATTTAAATCATCCCAAAGTCTCTTACACAACTCCTTAGTAACTGTTTCCACCTTTGTTTCTTGAAGACAAAGGAAATCAACCTTCTCCTTTCTGATCAAATTATTAATCTCCTTCTTCTTCACCAACCCCCCAAACCTCTCACATTAAGAGAAAGGATTTTTATGATACTGCTTTCGAGCTCCTCCTACCAGCCTTGCACTTCCTAGCATATTCTTTTCGGGTTGCCAATTCCAGATCGTGTAGATGCCTTATAGTGTTCTCAACCCTTCCCGGAGCCACCACACCAATATTAGTACCAAGAAGCCTTAATGCAAATACAATTGAAAAGCTTGCTAGAGTTTTTATCTTCAACACAAGAAGAACAATTTCTTATCTTGAATACAAAGCAGACCCAACAAGAATAACTACAAATGCTGCTGGCCAACCTAAAGGTTATGGTTTTGTACAACAAAAAGTCATTTCGTTCATACTCTACTTCTTACCCCTCTCTCCCTCACACAGACAATATCATCAAAATGTGTATTTTACAACTATGAAGCTTCAACAATGTAGAATCATGAGATTCCATGAAAATATGGTCAAAATTTCTAACCAATAACATAACCAAATGATTGAGAATCCAATCACATTAGGATCGAGATTCAGATAATCCATCACATTGTTATGGCTTAAAATCAAGATTTCAAGCTGGAGTAATTAACATTTACTCTTCAGCTTGAGGGGCTATTGAAAGTATGATGGTGACTTAGTATGGAGTAGCGGACAAAAGATTAGTTGGTTAACACATTTGTAATAGCTTGATATTCAAAGCTAGGAGAATTAGTTAGAGTTTGTTTTTCAATTAGTTCCTTTTCTATTTTTACAAGGCAATTTGCTTCAATATATATAGCACTTATACCCTTCTTTGTAAATGAATAAATGAGAATGGGTGATTTTTGAGTTCGTAATATAAACACAATAAATATAATGCCTTATGTTATTATAAATAATCACCCCATATTTAGAATTATCATCATTTTAAATCTCTCTCATATCTAGAATTTAAATTATACACATGTCAAATGGTATGCAATGCTACAATTGTTTTAAGAATTAAAATTTTAAAATAAAATATAAAATGCTTAAATAATTTCATGAAATTTTAATTGAATTTTGATTCAATTGATTTATAAAATATTATTTCTCTAAAAAAACTTTTTTAAGTGTATTGATAGTAATTAATTGATTTAAGACCCATAATAATATAGCTCATAAAGGCTTGGTTAGTTCTCCTTGCTTCATAAATGACTTCTATTAAGTTCATTTCGTTGGTCAAAACCCTAATCTGAATCAATCATTCAAAGTTGTTCTCTACAAGACTTTTGATATCTAATAAGGAAGAAAGAGCAATTTGATTGTCATGATTTATGCTCTTCAATTCCTCTTCAGTCTTGTCCAACCTTGCATTAATAGCAAGTTACCTAAGTTGCAAAGGTTGGTGTGGCAACTCATTGTACCCTTGAGAGTCCACATGAACCAACATAAACATTAGCAAATTGTCTTAATGGTTAAGTTTGGGTTAGGTATTTCAAGTGTGAATGAAAAAACCTTACATTATATAAAAGTAGACGAGTTGAAGAACATATAACTGGATGAATCTATAAATCTAATATCTTAAAGTTTTGGGTCAAGATGAGATGTCAAACTCACTTATATGATTTTTTCGCTTAGCCCGTGGAAAAATAATTTAGAACATGGAAGAAGATCTCCCAACAAGTGATATCACAGCCGATGGTTCAACGGCTCAACTGAGTATTAGAGTGACAAGAAGTCGATAGATCTATGTGGGAATCTTGTGTTAAAAGTTGTGAATACCCAATTTTGTCCGGTCCAAAAATACTTCAAAAAAAACAAAGTTTTCAATAAATATTTTTAATACAAATTTCATCAACTCAAATATATATGTTATGTGAATCCGATTACATTCCATGAATTGATTTTTGTTAGAAAAAGGGGTAATAAATCAAATAAATGAATTCATTAGCACTTAACGAATTTTATTTCAATTGATTCCAAAGGAAATTATTTTCAGCAAATAAAGAGATAAAAGAGATATGAATATTTAATGAATGATCCATCATAATGACATATATTTAATCCATTTTCGTAGATTTGAATTTTGAAAGATTTGGGTTTTGATTGATTTTTTTTGCAATTTGGCCATGTGCTGGAATTAAATACATTGATTGAGTATAAAAATTTGGCTATTAAAACTTGCATTTAAGTGTGATAAAAATCAGATTGGGAATTAGAAAAAAAATTCCTTAATGTTCTCCTAGAAATTAATTGGTGTTCATATGGTTTTGGCTATAAATAGATGGGGTCTTCCCTTAAGAGGGGAGAAAAAGAAAAAATGCTTATACCATTTTTTTCTTTCTTAACGGATCCACAATCCCCTAAACATCATCTTCCATACACAAAATCTCTCATCCACAACAACCACAAAATCTCTCATCCACAACGACCACAAAATCTCTCATCCACGCCAACATCAAAATCTACTACATCACAACAATCCTCTCAATCAAAAAATTCAATTTTCAATCATTTTTCTCTTCTCTAGACATTATCTTTCACACATATTTATCCAACCAAAAACCAAGAAATCCACAATAATTCAAGATCTCCCATACACAAGAAAACCGCCCAAAAAATGAGAAAAAAATACAAAGAAACTCGAGAGGAATTATAATTGCATTAGTATACATTGTAGAGAAGCTTCATATACATGTCCAAAGCGATGTCTTTGAGTCTGTGCTATACAAAGTCCCTACCTCCACTATATGTCTGTTTGCACTGGTTAGCCTTTTTTGCACCTTTTTCGTGTTGCAGCATTTCATTGTTCTTGGATTCGCTATGAGAGGTACGTAATTTTCATTACTTTCTTGTATAGTTATTTTATTTTTGTTATCAATAATTGCATTAGTAACAATAATTATCACGATTGTAACATATAATTATAACTACATCAAAAAGGTAAATGCATAAACAATACACTCTTTGTATACATACTACAACATTTTTTTAATAAATATTTAGTTTTGAAGCAAAATATGTAATTAATTAGTTTCTCATTATATATCAATTTAAAACATATTAAAAAAACAAAAACAACAAGCATCCATGAGTCAACAAAAAAATGAAATAATATTTAACTCAGATTGTAAGGTATGATGCAGTGTCGGACGTAAGGGCTACACTTCACTTCCTTATGATTAATAGGACTAGTTATATTTTCACGTCTTAAAAAGATTTTATTTTTTAAATAAAAAA
>NW_017727825.1:74406-85429 GCF_001865875.1 Lupinus angustifolius | reverse complement strand
TTAACCCAACCAAATAAACTTTTTATACCTAAAGAACTACGTAAGCCTTGATTCCCTTAATAGGGATACGTAGGACCGATGTCATTCTTGTCCGGCACAATAATAAAAACAAAATTTTTTTCTTCATAATAATTAATTAATTAATCACATAATTAAATAAAATAACAATAATACAATTAATAATCCATGCAATATAATAGGGTACCGTTCAAACGGGCAACTAGGATGCTAATATCTTCCCTGGTGTGTAATCGACTCCCGAACCTGGATATCAAAGTCCAAGGCCCAATGTGATTGGGTCAAAAGATTTTTCTACATTTTTTGACTGAAAAAAAATGTAGTGGCAACTCTAATGAGGTCGTGCAGCCGAAAATCGGGGCGCGACAAAAGTCTTTCTGGCAAGAGGTCAAGACAATGTATTTTATTAATGACAAGACAAACCAACAGTAACACAAGTAGATAGAGAGTTGAGCTATAGTGTATCCAATACTCGAAGATGAGTAATTAATACTAGGCGAGATGTTGGGTATTCCAAGTGTAAATAAATAAGTCATGCATCGTGTAAAAAGTGGACGAGTTAAAAACATATAAGTGGGTGAACTCATAAACATAATGTCTTAAGATTTTTGGTCACTATCTAATTTCATGCCCACTTATATATGGATGGAGATTTTCTGTGGTGTCTCTAATGGTGTCTCAAACCAATCAAAATGTGTTATTTAATTGAGAAAAAAGTTATAAAAAACATGAACTAATATTTTATATTATTTGAAGAAATACTATTGCATAAGGACATGAGGACATGGTCTTTTTGGGACAGGGGATCCTTTTCCCTTATATACTTCTTTCATTTAGCCCATTGAAAAACAATTTTGCCCATAAATAAAATATCTCCCAACACTTTCAACATCAACATTAGAACAAATCAGCAGATTTAGTGAAGTACTTGATATGTGCATCGGAGGAGTACTTCCACTTTGCAACAGAAATTGCCTTCCAGATTCAGTAGTAATGATTGAAGGAAGAATTTAAGAGACCACTCTGTTCATTGAGCTTAATTGAGTAATGTGAAAGTATGATAAGATGTTTAAGAGAATATTGCGCAATGTATTTTCATTGATTGATTTGTGATGATTAGTCATAAGCTTTATACAAAGATGTGAGTACCTTGCATAAGAAGTAACGGCTAGAATAGACCTAACAACTTCTAACTAACTCTTAATTCACATGTGTTAATATAATTATAACATGTGCTAAAAAGATCTAAGAGTTCTGCTCCAAGTATTTGTGATGCAACTCTTGTCCATAGGGAGCAAAATTGTGCTCATGCCTATATGTTCAGCCTTAGCATCCTTGAATCGAAAACTGCATCAACCTAGGATAGAATCATGTAATGAGAATCTGCATCAGTTTTAGTAGGCAACTGTATTAGCTTTTAGTCTCCTTAGAACAACAAAAAAATGAACCCTACAAGCATACCTTCTGTCTCCTTAGAAAAACACTTATAATTCTTATCCTGACCCTGCTCTATATAGACAACTTGTTGGTAGACTCTTATTCATTAGCCCCCTCCTTTAGGCATAATGCGATCAATAAAATAGCCATCCAATTGAACAGGTACTCAACTATTAGAGTACATGCAATTAGAATTTTGGTCATAGTTACTATCATTATATTGCAATGCAAATTACAATCATGGAAATGTGAATGTTTTTGTGAATATTTTTTTAAATTTGATGTAACCCAATACGGTCTAATATGATAGTGTTGCATCATAATGTGTCCATATCATTGTAATTCAATATCCCACAACAATTAAAAGGTGATGTTGTTATGAAGAACACCACAATAACAATATTTATATGCGCATGAGGTAATGCATGAGATAATGTAGTTCGCAATTTAATATAATACTTGCAATCTATACATGTTAAATACTTTACTATTTTCCAATTCACACACCATACCCCTCTAGCATCTTTCAGCTTTAAAGCCATTGTGTTTTTTTAGGTTTGTAATATATGAAGAAATAGAAATAATAATAGTTCATGGTGAACAAATTAGGTGGTTGTGGGTCTAAGCTTCAGATTCTTAATCTTATTTGAAGTATTTTCTAATCAATTACAAACAATAATATATGTAGAGATACACTTTTGAGATAAAAGATCTCTACCCCGAATTAGGGGGAGCTCCAAAGGAATGTGAGACAATTTCACCCTCCTCTCAAATATTTATGTTGCATAATGGAACCATTTTTAACATGAATTTAATTTGAGTTTTCTAAATGTGCACTCCCTGTGCCTTGGACCTGAAAAGCTGGACATAGTTTTCTTGTACAAATTGTATTTTATTATATTTATTTTCATATCTTAATTCCTTACAAACAATGTTTTAATTTGAAGTTAAGTTACATTTGTCTTAATTGTGAAAAATTATGGAAAATCAATGCCATCACAATTATGATTATGTATCATTACTAATGTTATAATAACCGAGCCGAATATTAAACCGGATGAGATCTCGTATAGATTCTAATCGGTTTAACCGGTTAAGTCGTCTGTTCAGACCGGACGACATCATGTTATATATATAATTAATATATATTATATAATTAATATATATATATGTATATATATATATTTCTAATTAATGATAGATAAAATAAATAAATAACATACTTATCACTATCATGTTTTGTATAATATATTATCAAGATCAAATAAAAGTATATCAAACAAGTTTAAATTTTACTAAAGTACAATCATCTTTTATAGAGATTAAATATTATAATTTATCTAAACATCATTGTCTTTATTAGATGAGTATAAATTTGTACATTGTCGTATAAATATTTATATATATTCACTGCATCATCCACTATGATTAATTTGAATGGTGAATAATATACTGAAAGCATATATAATTTTTACATGAATATATTTTTTTCTCTCTATTATTAGATATTATAAATATAATACTCATTATATTCTTTTGTCCACATTAACAAGATCAAAATATAAAACAAACTGGTTTACTAATATTATAAAATATATACAATATACAATTATAATGCACTGCTTTAGCTAGAATGTTCTAAAATCTAAACAAGGCTTTGTCTTTAGAAGGTGCAGACACATATTCAGTCATAAATTATTAAAAAAGAAACAGTGCATGAGAAAGCACTTTGACTGTTTGACATCTCTCACAGGGTATAAGTGGGACGATGAAGATGAAGTCGTCGTGCTTGGGACGAAGAATCCACCATCTTCTTATGGTAAGAGCAGCGGCAAGGATTTCCATTCTTATATTTCTGGTTTTCTTCCTCGGTTCCTCTTCTACCTAATTTTCTTAAATTTTGCCTCTTTTTTTACTTAGTTGGCCTTCCATCGGACCACTCGGATTATTCTGGGTTATCCTGGTTTAGCCTGGTTTAACCAAATTTGCAACGATCTAACGCGGCTAGGAAGAGTGTTCGGTTTTCTGAGTGAGACAGAGTCATTTATCTTGCCGGGCGACGGTCAGACTGGTCGAACCGGCCGATCCGGTCCAACTCTCATATCCTTGATCATTACAAAGACTTTAAGCTTGTTTGCAAGTTAGATTTTGAAAAGTAATGAAAGGAAATGAAAAACTTGAGAGTCATGAAATACATTTACGAAATAATTTTGAAACATTTTATTTCCCTTCATTCTCCTGAAAACTTAAGTGGTATTATTGTAGCCACAATTATGATAGCTAAGTACAAATTAAAACAATACCTATTAAGTGTTAGATAATCATTTTTTTGTTGCAAATTTTAGGCACACAAACCCGGAACCATGGTCCTCTACGCGGTTCTTGGGCCATACCACTATAATGTTGGAATATTGGTTATATATATTTTTTTTTTATTTTCTACTTTATGTTGATGTCGGATTTTACTCTTTGAATTTGTTGTCGGCAGAGAGCAAATAATTAAATAGCTTCTGTGTTTTTTTTTTCGTTTTGATAAATAATTAAATCTACAAGTTTATAAGAAAGCAATTCATATTATGTTAAAAAAATATTGGTCTAATGCTGTATAATCATACTGAACCTTAGATAAATCAAAAAATTAAATATTCATTATCATAAATGATTCTTGTTGGGAGAAACAATCATGCACTCAAAAGATATTAGTTTATTACCTAATAATCGAGTGAATATATTTTATTATACTAAAAAATTTATCTTTTACTATAAAAATATAAATTTACCATTACGTTATATTAGTTATGTTTATTTTTATTATCGGAATTTTAATTTACTTAAATATATAATAAAGTCTTATTCTATGATAAAAAAACGACATAATTCTCTATCAAAAATTATTTAATTGACAAAATATCTATATCTATACTATTAATAAAGGGAAAACACAAAATAATCACCCATCATGGTGTAATTTGTGTTTTCCTATTTTGTCATCAATATCTTTTTATTTCTACTAAAAAATCAAATAACATTATTTTCTTATTTTATCCTTATTATCTTCTTATTTTAAAAGTGTATTTAAAAAATTGAATATTAGACCAATTGAATAAATTCAACCGTAAATTTAGCGCAAAAACTTATATTTGAATTTATAAAATACAAACTATATATTACAAACGATAGGAAAGCGGGTTGACAAGTACGACAGTACATATCAACATATAATTTTTGGCATTCATCTTCCTTTAATAGTTGGAGTAATATGTATTTGATTTACTCTCTTTATCACTATCTAGGCTTATAATAGACTCCTAAACAATGTCCCAATCACTTGAGCACAATTCTATTGTTCTTCTAGGATAAGATCACTTCTAATATTTTCTTAATTCATTCATTCACAATCTTGTCTTTTGTACTATAGTTACTATTCTAATGAAACATTATATGTTACATTATATATACCTAATTTGAATATCTATAATGATATTAAATATTTTTTTCTTTTACTTTTATTCACCACAAGGAAATATCTACTTTCCAATAATAAATAATATATGAATATCCTAATTTAGCATGAGTATCTCATCCAAAAAAAGTTGAATACCATAGAAACTTTGAATGAAGAAAAACACACACATTCAATGCATTTACTGTCTTCATATTCCAAACAAGTTACACGTGATATAGTAAGTCGGAAAAAATGTTTTTACAAAGTTTTTTTATTATATTATTATCATTAAGTTATCTATCACTTATATTTAATTGTTACCGACTCTTAAAATATTAACAATAAAAAATAAATAGTAGATAAATTATATATATAAATGGTACACTCATAATAATTTGAGACAAATGGAATCATTAATATAAGAACACGTGAAAAATAAAAACAATTATTAAAATTATTGAGAAATGAGACACTATTTAATATAATTTTTGAATGATTAAAATAAAAATATAAATGATGATTTTTTAAATAACTATGTGACCACTAATTAGTTTTTAAATTATATATGATTGTTTGACTCAAATTCATAAATTTTATATCAGGACTATTTTCGGACTCCATAATACAAAGTATTATATAACTAAATCTAAATTACTGTTTTTGAACCGGTAAATCTAGACTACTTAGACTATGTGTACTATCATATTATGACAATAAAATATAACAAAAAATATATCAATTAACCCGTGCTATAAATTAAATAAACACTGTGATTGGTTTAATATAGCTACTTGGTGATCCAAATTTATGCATCATTTTCCTTTAAAAAATGAGAAAAAATTATTTTACTCCATTATTTACTACTAGCGTGTGACTGGTACTCCGCGCCAGTTGACCTACATTCTTATTTTTTTGATATAAATGTATAAGTATAAAAAATGAAACATATAAATTCAATAGAAAATGTAAATTTAAGAATACAAGATGTAATAATTGATATGATTTACACAAAACTTTTATAAATTTCTCAGGCATCTAATAATCATTATTGAGTTGTTAGATATTTTTTTCATGTGCTATTGTTTTTTTTTTTAGTTGAGAAAGAGAGAAGATAAAAAAGAATGCGTGGACAAGTAATAATGTATTAATGAAAAAATGAAAGCAAAATGTGGAAGTTGCCATTTATTAAGGAGATGTTAAAAATGATAAAAATGGAATTTAAAAATTATTTCATGCATGGTGGTTATTACTTGTTTTGGCTTTAATAATAGTATGGATATGAATATAGATTTAATGTTTAATCATCATAATAAACTTGATTTAGTGATGATGTATAAATTCTTACACAAATAATAATGCATAAAAATTACACTAAAAAATTATTAAATGTGTTAGGATTACAAGAACAGAAATCATATATTTTCAATGATATTTCATTTTTATTCTGGACCAAGTAGATTTTAATAAATAGTATACAAAATTAAAAATATTAATTTTGTTATTAAAAGTTTTTTTTATTTATATAATAATATCTGATTATTTAAGGCAAAAGAGAAACTTATGTAAGAATCTATCTATCGGATGAGGATCATATGTCCTCATTCATATCTAATTTGGTGTCCTAAACCAATGAAAAATTCTATTCATTTAAAAATATTTTGTGAAGTTTGATTAGTTCAAGACATAGAGACATAAAAATTATGGAGTGCCTATCTAACTTGAGTTGATTTGGCACAGTTTGCAATGTTTCTTAATCACTTTCTTTAACGTATCTTCCTCTCTGAACCTGAGGCTGATCATAATTCAAGCGCACACTGTTTTCATGTATTCACCGGAAAAGACAAAATTTAAAGGTCGACATACTGAACACAGCTTAGTCCTGTATGTCATCTTACTATCGTTCTATTCAAGCAACAACTTTACCGTTATGTTAAAACTCAGTCTTGGAATATAATGACATGACAACCCGTGTAAGGGAAATAAAATAAAATAAAATTGTTTAAAGAAAACGGTTCCCAACAAACAATTGAATAACTATTGCACATTACAAAAGTAGTTACTTTGCAGTTCTTTCACTTGTCTCTATATAAACCAGTAATAACCATTGCACATTTCATCTTAAAGAAACTATCATTCTTTCATTATACTTTGGTTTTTCAACTTTGAAGAATATTTTTCTCTAACATCAAAGCTTCAAGACTATGGATATTGCTCATTTCATATTTGGAATATTGGGTTTGTTTACTATCCTTATTATACATATGGGTTTCAATTATCTTCTTTGATAGTTTCTAATTAATTGCATTTCTGGTATATGATTCTTAGTTTCTACTTCTGTACTTTCTTTGTTTGTCATTCTTCTTCCTCTACTTTTCTTGGTGCAGGTGATGCTTCTGGACTGTTCCTCTTCTTGGCTCCAATGTAATCTCATAAATTTCATATTCTCTCCCATTTTGAAAAATTGTTTTAGTATTTTGCTTTATATTCTATTTGAGAGTTAGTTTTTAAAGGTCAAGACGAAAAAGAAATACTTGGGAGTCATCAAACTCTAAAGTAGTATCCACCTTTTCTTATTTGGAACTCAACTCGCTAATTAATTTACCTTGTTCATTCTTTTTTTATTATATTGTTAATATTATTTATACAACTTCTTTCAACATACACTTTCTTGTAATAATAAGCGTTCTATTTTCATATATCTACAAAACTAAGCAATTCAACCCATTTCTTATATTTGCAAAAGCATTAATCTTTGTTTGTGTGTGTATTTTAAAGTTCCAAGTTTAAGTGAAAAAATTGAGAATTTTGGCATTTTGCAGAGTCACATTCAAGAGGATTATTACTAACAAATCCACAGAGAAATTCTCAGGCATTCCATACAATATGACACTGCTCAATTGTCTCCTTTCTGCTTGGTAAACTTTTCTCTTGTTCATTGTTTTCTCTATCTTCAATACATTTCCTAATATCTTGCACCATCTTCATGTGAATTTCTTATGGACAAAATATTTTATCTTAACTTCGATTAAGAAATCATGGGTGAACTTGTCGAAACCTTAATTTTTTGCAAAGTGGCATTAAGATTAAGGGTATATGATTTCAATATCAAATAATTCTTCTTGCTACATGATTTCATCTTTTGTTCAATTCAATTACAAACAATAGATTAAGATCATACAAGTAAATAAAGTTGTGATTTTTACAATGTACAGGTATGGTTTACCATTTGTGTCTCGAGACAACATACTAGTAACAGTTATAAATGGCACAGGAGCGGGGATTGAAATCATATATGTTCTTATCTTTCTCTTATATGCACCAAAGAAAGAGAAGGTTAAAACTCTTGGCCTTTTCTCCTTTGTGGTTGCGGTGTTCTCTGCCGTTGTTTTCATCTCCCTTTTTGCACTTCATGGCAATTCTAGAAAGTTTTTCTGTGGCTTTGTTGCTGCCATATTTTCTATCATCATGTATGGCTCACCCCTCTCTATTATGGTAAGCTTTTTTCTTTTTTTAATATTACATTCATGTCAATAATAATAATGATTTTACTCCAAACATCTTTGATTTTTATATACGTATAATATATAATGTGACTTATGATTAAAGTTGATAGTGTGAAATATTTAAGTGTTTACTTTAACTACTTAAAATATAGAAAAATGTATTTATTTTTGTAAGAGTTTTTATACTGTTAATATATCATTTATCATCATTAATTCTTAAATATAAGTAATTATATACTAATTTTTACTATAACAGTACATAGATAGCTATTTTAAATATCAACTTATCAAAATTTTATGCTAATCATTATCGACCCCTTTCCCTTTTATGGAGGCTTATATGAGAACTTCCTATAAAGGTACTCATTCTAGTAATATTCTTGCTAATTTTAATAATACAAGGACTCTAACTACAAAGTTTTGGGATATTGATGAATGCTTGATTCTTGTAAATTTGTAAGGATTTTGAATTATTAACATGTACATGTTAGTTCATACTATAAAATTAAAATTGACATTTATGTTGTAACTTGTGAAAACTAACTATTTTAGTAAAAGATACTTTGTAAGAATGGCTTGTGCATGTGTTGGTAATAGTAACTATGGTTCATTGTGGTGTGTTCTTTTTTTGTGTGCAGAGACTCGTGATCAAAAGCAAGAGTGTGGAGTTTATGCCCTTCTTCCTGTCACTATTTGTCTTCATATGTGGTACCTCCTGGTTTATCTTTGGTCTCCTTGGCCGGGACCCATTTGTTGCTGTAAGCTCATCAATCATCACTTTAAAATTTACATACATTTACCCGATTCAAATCTTACTAAATGGGAAACTCGTGAATTGGGCCACTCATTATTAGTAAGAACATAGGAATGTCTAATTGATTGTCCTAGTTGTTTACTTTAGCAATAATAGTTACATATTTATCTCATTTATCACGGACAGGTTCATTGTGAAACCATTTACCCGACTAAACCGGGTACCCATACCAAGTGAAACACGTACCCATACACGCATTATTATGTGCCACATAACCATGATTGAGACACATGAATGGGTTTTTTTTTTGTTTTTGCAGGTACCGAATGGTGTGGGTTCGGCACTAGGGACAGTGCAATTAATACTGTATTTCATATACCGTAACAACAAAGGTGGTCCAAAGAAGCCAACAACGCCAACACAAGAAGAATCTATAGAGATGGGCACCGCTAAAACTGAACCAATCCAATCCAATAGCAATAATAATAATAATGGAACTCAAGGAGAACACGTCTAGGAACAACAACCCATGTTGGTTCAAAGTTATCTTCAACCTATGCTACAACCTCTTCAATTTGGACTTTGTTCTTTTCTTAGAACGACAAATATTCAACAGTAAAAGTATCATCATATTACATGGCACATCTCAAAGATACAAATGTTATATCATATTGTCTTTTACTTTTTTTTATTTTCTATGTACTTCTTTTTCTGAGAGGACTTTTTCTTTTTCTGCTTCACTTGCTAAAGTGAAAACCCCAAGGTATATATAATTTTTACATTACAAAACCAACAATGATGTTACTCTTTGTTGGTGGTACTATTTGATGGCTGTGTATGATATAACAAGATGATATTCAGCATTAGAGAATGAACTAATGTTTTTTTTTGGTTTCTATTAAAATATATAAGTATGATTGTATTTTGTTTTTATTTTATTTTTTCACAATACTTATTTCTCCATAAGAGGATTTTCACTTGTGTATGATTGGCATGAGAGTTCAATTTTAATGTCAATCATGGTTGAGTGAAATATAAATTAGGTGATAGGAATGTCATTTACTCTATTTAGTCCATTGAATTTATTAAGAAAATGAATGGTTAAGATTAAGTGTAACTAGTACAACTTAGTTTGGGTATAAATGGACATGATATTTGAAATTCTTTTCATAAAAAGTTTCATAATCTAAAAAGGTGGGAGTGCAAAATTACCTACCCCTCACATCTTTTAGATTTTTGAGCATTTTACTCTTCAATCTTCTACATTATTTTAGGTTTTTGAGCATTTTTATGTTTCAAATCTTCTGACCTTTCATATTTCCAAATGCAACTTTCAAGAATGTAAAAAATTCTGTATAGAAAAAGATATGCACACTAAATCAAATCTTTGTTTGCAAACCTATTAAATTTGTAGAAAAAATATATATATCAAAAGTTCAAAATTTTTACATTATTACTACGTTATTTACTATTCACACTAAATTATCAATGAAGCAAATGAATGGTATATTGAAAGTATATAATATTTAATTGAAAATAGTAGTTGATGAAATCTTTGGTATTAATAATATTTAGTAAAATGATATATTCTTACACTTTGATGATATTTTTTGTAACCGGAATGGTTGAGAAATTATATTTCGTGTGACATGGAAATAAAAAA
Organism: Lupinus angustifolius; assembly: GCF_001865875.1. Classification (NCBI taxonomy): domain Eukaryota; kingdom Viridiplantae; phylum Streptophyta; class Magnoliopsida; order Fabales; family Fabaceae; genus Lupinus; species Lupinus angustifolius. The sequence continues at coordinate 74,609 of NW_017727825.1, read as the reverse complement.
GATTATAGAAATGTTTAAAAAGAACAAAACTTGTGTAATACTCTTTGCACTTGTGATATTATTTAAAAGCATACCACTAAATGTCCATAAATGTGATCTTTTAATTTTATAAATAAGTCTTAAGATACTATATTCTAGAGTCCACCGAGCTTTAATGAAATTACACAAATCATCACTGATTTATATATATATATATATATATA
>NW_017727825.1:64555-74306 GCF_001865875.1 Lupinus angustifolius | reverse complement strand
TATATATATATATTAAATGGGAGATGGTTGCAATCTTTTACAAAAATGGTAATAGTTAACTTTAAGTTAAACTTTAAAGGGAAGAATAAATTAAGAGTTTAAAATTTGTGCAATGACAGTGTAAAGTTTTTTATACTGTCAACACATCATTCACCATTGATTTGTTTTATTTTTGTTTGTTTGAGAGTCAAAAGTAGTTTAAGTCAATAAATTAATTACTCTTGATGAATTATACATTATCTAGAATAAATTGATTAGTTATAAATTTGTATATAAAATTTGATTATGGAATTACTCTTCTATTCAAATAATATATCCATAAAATTATAGATATATTTTGTAACTAATAAAAATGAGTTTTTTATAAAGATGGCTAGACGAAATGGTGGAGTACTACCTCCTAGATGGCTGAGAGTCCAATAGCCAAAAGCATCACCAATCTTATGCTCTAACCCTATAACATGGAGCATGTTGTGTGAATCAACAAGAACTACCATACAAGACTAAATATGCCTCCATGAACACAAGAGCCAACACAAGCCAAACACGTCCTAACATAAACACACTCAACCTTATATAAGAACACTAGTAAAATATTAATAGCTCTTCAATCACAAACTTAAAATACTAGTTCTTTTGCACAGTGAAAAAATAAAGCATATTATTGTTGAGAAAAAAATTGTACACAAAAAAATATGTAAGAACTTAATATATTATCATTCTAATATATCATTTTCATTCAATTTACTATTAACGACTTTTAGCTATAAATAATACAAATAAAAAATATGTAATATATATATAAATCTTTATATTACATAAATATTACACTCATTACTTTTTATCACCCCTTGCTACAAAAATAATAAACATAACTTATGATATTATTTATGCACTGTCAATATAAATATCTATATACAGTCAGTTACATTATTTATTATTGATTTATATCACTCTTGTTTAAGAGTTAATAATGATAAAATATAAATTATTGATGATGCACTAACAATATAATTTTTCCATTACATTCATCTTCTTCTTATATAGTAAACCACGTTCTAGAATAATTCAGAAACATTTCTCTCAAAACCCTAGGTGACCCTTTAGCTGATATAATTTGAACCTTTCGAGACAAGTAATTAACTCCAATTAAAGGAAAAGAGTGAATTCTGAAAGCACCAAAAAAGAACGAGTGTCATTCTAGAATTACAATTTATAAGTAATTTCCAAAACATTGTACAGAACAACATAGACCAGAACTTCATATCACCTTACACAACAACAAAAAGGTTTGGCATATTAATTTGGGACCAATATCTCTATCTCAAAAAATATATCACTTCATATATTTATAATTATTAGAAAAATATTCAATTATTAATTATTAATTTTAATATTTTTTTCAACTAACTATACTTTACATAAATATTTAATATAATAAATTTAAAAATTAAGAAAATTTTATTTTTCTTTCATATCTCCACTTGTGGAAACTAGCTCCTGCCAAAGTTTCTTTACGTCCAAATGACTAGCTTTCTTGATTTTTTAAAAAGCATGAAGTTGTTATATAAATATTGAAACCAAGCTCATTCATATTCCTTCACAGTTCCCCAATAAACCCAAATCAATCAAAATTGAAACCATTTTCAAGGATTTGAAACTAGTTCCAAGATGTCACTAGCAGAGAGTTCATAAAAATAATAAAAATATGACACAAATGGTTGGGATGGAATGATTACAATGTCAAAGTAACAATATCGCAATAGTAAAGTAAAACAAATTGGAATATTGAATATGCATAGCAGTGGCTACTCCTGTTATCAAGAATTCTAATATATCAACATGTGTAGGGATCAAAAGTATAAGCAGCCAACATTATAAAATTTTAATTTGTAACAAATTTTTGGACATCATATATTTAATATAGTTACACCAACTATTTATTTAAGAATTAAAAATAAGTATTCATATTGATCAGGAATGACAAAAAAATTGAACAGTTGGTACCCATAAAAATACCTTAATTATTATCCATTATAATATCTTGTTGGTAAGAATTGAGAACTAATTTTGTGATACCTACTTCATTATATCGGCATATTTATATATTATATATTTTACTATTATTTCATAAAATTATTATGATTTGAATATAATTATGATATAAATATCTTATTATTCATGTAATAATTATTTTTATACATTAATTATTACAAAATATAAAAATATATAATTAAAAATAAAAATTTATTGGGTACCTACTAATACCCGCTACTCCTACGAGTATCTGCAAATAGTGCAAATTTGGGAACGCGAAAACAGTAGGCACACCTACTCAGTCATCTTATCATCTCTAATGTTGATAAATTGTAGGACATGTAAAAACTATTATGGACCTAATGAGTGATACACAAGTTAGAGTAGAATGAGAACCTTATTTATTAAGTATCAAAAATGGTTATTGTATCTAAGATACTAAATTATAAAACAATTTTTCCCTCTCCTTATTATAGATAAGACCAATGTTGTAGAGGAATTCAAGAATTTGGTTAATGAAGATCATTATTTGATACCAATACTGTTGAGAGTGAGATACCAAATAATAGACCGAGTTATGTGTTTGTGTTATAGTTTTATTATGTGAAAACATGAAATACAATATCTTAAGAAGAATTGGTAATTCACCAATAAAAAAAGATTCCAACATGAAATGGACATGACCTCAAACCAATTCCAAGGGAGATTCTCTCCTGTAAAACACACTATTCCTAATTTCTGGTTCTTATGACATACCCATTAACAAGCAGTGTTGTGAAACCCGAGCCGGACGTCAAACTGGCAGAGGTCTCGTATTAGGTTTAACCGGTTTAAACGGTTAAATCGTCCGGTCTGACCGGGTGATTTCGTACATAATTAATAATTTTTATTTATAAATAAATAAGTATATAATTAATAATTATGTATAATTATATTGAAATAATACTTCTTTATCTTTTTTGGACCGTAGTAAAACAAAATATTAGAACATTGTCTCATTTTATTTTTATTTTTAAGTGAGCTGTCCGGTTTACTTCCCGGGTTAATCTGGTTTAACCGGGTTTACCACGGTTGGACCGGATTTTTTCCGGTTCAAAGCGGTCCAACTCTCATTCGGTTAAGACAGCAAACCAGAACCGTTTTCAAGTCCGGTCAGCGGTCAGACCGGTCGGACCGTCCGGTCCGGTCCGGTTCTAACAACACTGTTAACAAGGTAGGACAACATTGGATCAAAGAGAGGGCATTCTGTCAAAAAGTTCACGTGCCTTCAAAATAACAATTAAATTGAAGTGCAAATGCATACATCTGGAGTCAAACTCCTTCATCCAAATCAAAATACGTTAAAAAAAAGTACTGGACATGATCCATCAAAAAGCAAAATGGGTTTTACATCAATTGTTCAAGTTTTCTGATATAAGGACTATAAAAACTACTTAGGTGTCACAAATACTTAAAGTAATAAAGTGCTGTCTTATCCAAAAAAGCCTTTCAATTTAACAATTATTGTTTTAGGCAAGATTATAATAGTTTTAATGATTTAGTGACACAAATACTCGTAATTGTAATATAATAAGAGGGAGAGCTGAGATTGAACCAATGTGTTAGTCTATACTAATAATTTATTAATTTATCTATATGTCTAGTAGTTTAGATTAACAAAATTAAGTTATATGAACCTTCAAGCATACCTATATGTCTAGTAGTCTAGATTAACAAAATTAAGTTATATGAACCTTCAAGCATACCTATATGTCTAGTAGTCTACATTAACAAAATTAAGTCATGTGAACCTTCAAGCATACTTATATGTCTAGTAGTCTATGTCATTCACTTTGAGAGTTATAAGATTACAAGAATAGTTCTATGTCTAGGTACCAATAAGAAAAATGCATGAAATAACAAGTAATAGAAGTGTTGGGATGCTTGAAATATGTTATTGTGTTAGTCCCACATTGTCTAGTATTAGAATAGAGTAGAGTAACCAATGTTATATATTAGATTCAAGTCCGTTGTTATAATGTGCACCAGATATAAACACAAAATAGAAACACCCCATGGGCAGGTGGACCCATGGGTGTGCTACGGTTTGTAATCCTTATTCTCTAATAATATCTCAGCGCTCCTAGAGACGTAGATACAATTGGCTGAATCTCGTTAACAAATTCTCTTGTTTCTTCTCTTATATTTATTCTATGCACTTTATTTGATTGCTTGTGGCTAATGCTGTGCAACGATTGCTTCCGCTGTACCAACAATTGGTATTAGAGCCAATTGGTAGATGGCTCTTAACCCAGACGTCAGATAATGGCTAAAGTGGGTGAAGGCGTGATGGCTAGAAAATGTGTGTCAAAGGTAATGGTAAAGATAGAGTAAATGAGTTGAAGGAGAATGAAACATGGCGAAATTGTGGTGGGGGCGATATATGTTGATCCAGAACCCCAATTGTTCATGTACTGGGTTAGGATCAAGGTGGAGATAGAAACTCGTGTGTTGAGTTTGACCTAGAGAGAGGTGCTGACAATATCTCTCTAGATGTTGAAAGAATGTTCTCATTTGAGATGAGAAGTGAAATATCCTATTGACGTATTTGGGACGTCATGGTGAAGGATGTTAGTTGTTAGCAGATCCACAAAAGCACAGAGGCGCTGACTGACTTTAATGTAGGGTGTAACATGAGCATTGACTTTGATGCAAGTTGTAACATGAGCATTGGTACAGATGCAGGGGTGTGACATGGGCATTGGCTTGGATGCAAGGATATGACATAGACATTAGTTAGCATTGACGCAAGGTGTGTGTTGTGGGTATACTCCTTATGGTGGAATATGATAGTTCTTTTGAATTAGAATTGTCGGAGTAGACAATGGTGGTAGCGGTTGAGGCTCTCCAAGGAAGCTCCAAGGTTCAGTTTGACTGAGTATTGAAGAGGACGATTGTTGGTGAATGTTTGTGTAAATGTTTCAATATGTCTAAAGACTTCCTAGCAATAGGTAGTTAGGCGGCATGTTCCATTTGATGGCGGTACGGGAAGCTGCACTACAAGTTTGGAGAGCTAGGCTCTTGATAACTCGTCAAGGATACTCAGAAGGTTTATGCTGTAAGGAAGCAATTAAAGAGAATTAGACATCGAAAAAGGTGGAGTCATATGTTCACTAAGGTTGAGATTCTTGTGTAGATTTCCTAAGGAGCGAGATATTCGTCTATTTCGATCAAGGTGGAGATTATTGGGGATGCTTGAAATATGTTATTGTGTTAGTCACACATTGTCTAGTATTGGAATATAGTAGAGTAACCAATGTTATATATTGGACTCAAGTTCCTTGTTATAATGTGCACCAAATATAAGCACTAAATTGATTACGCTGAGCGTATGAGTTCCAAATACTAAACTTCGAATTCTTTTAATTTAGGCACTCATCGCAGATATTGCACTCAGCCTGGTTCTTCCTTCGTTGAGCGCAACTCTGGCATTAAGCGTGGAGCTCAACGTGATCCTTGTGCTAAGCTTGGTCGAGGAACTTGGTTTTCCCCCATTCAATCCTTTAGATTAAGTCTGCAAAACACTTCATAAGTGATATTTGACCATTTAAATAAGTTTTAACCATATATAAATATAATTTCATCTTGATTAAATAGTTAAAATATCTTAAAGAAAGTGTGAATTTTATGATCAATTAGGCACTTAACACTTTCAATAGTATTTCATTGTAAAATTAAAACATACTATGTATTAGAATATATGCAAGTATCTTAGAATATCTTAATTTATCTTATAGAGAATATGTAGAATATGTTTGGATATTGAGAGAATATTATTATTATATCTTAAATTTGTTAGAGTAACATAGAAGATCTCTTAGGATTGAGATGATCTTATTTTATGATTTGTTTTCTTATTTAATTAGGAGGTTTGTATTAGTATAAATAGAGTTAATATTATATCTTTTGTATTATGAAATAAACATAATATCATCATATCACCATTCATATTATCATCAATGCAATTTACTAGTTTGATCATTCCTTAATTCAAGAAAAAATATTTTGACTTTTCGATTGCATGTAGAAGAAACCTAGAGCTAGTTTGTCCAATCAATCCTACTTAGAAGGATAGTAAAGTATGTGAATGCATAGTGTTGAAATTATAGGGTTGATGTATAGAAGGAGAAACTTAAATGATCAAAATAGTAAATTATATTCATAGTAATATGAATGGTGGTGTGATGATATCATGTTCATTTTATGATACAAAAGATATAACATTAACCCATATTTATAATAATATTAGACTCCTAATTAAATATGAAAATAAATCGTAAAATAAGACAATCTCAATCCTAAGAGATCTTCTAAGGCACGCTAACAAATCAAAGATACACTAATGATATTCTCTCAATATCCAAATATTTTCTAGATATTCTCTATACGAAAAATTAAGATATTCTTAGATACTTGCATATTTTCTAATACCCCCTAAATTTAAAGCTTATTAAGCTTTAAGCTTGTTACAAATGATCCCTTTAAGAATGAAAGTAACCATAATAATTACATTGACTCTGCCAAACATAGCTTCAAGTGGTTGCAAACGTTGATGAAATTTGAAATGGATTGTTCAATAATTAATTATGAGCTATGCAAGCTCTAGAATTTTTTTGAAGAAGTTGAAGACAACAACACTTAATCATCCATGACAGAAGCTATCTCCAAGCTTAACCACCATGGATAGAAGCAGATTAACAAGAATGAATTGAATTGAAAGAGAAAGTGAGGGATGATCATTTTGTGCCAAATAAGAGAAGAAGAAGATTAAATTGAAATTAAGAGTGAATTGAATTGTGTTGCATTGAGTGATGACCATACAACAAGCAACCCCAAACAAGGACCAAATTTGAGAATTGATCATCAATAAGGAAAAACTAAAGAGCGCGACCATCTAGATATCACCATAATTTAACTAGTAATTGGTACGACATCAAGAGCGTTGAGAAAAACCTTGATCAACATAAGAACACAACCACTAACTACAACTAGGCCATGATAGATTTGAACCACACAAGACTTCAACAATTATATATCCAACAATCCATTCAAGATGGACCATATACATCATATGCTCCAAATTCGAAATGGGGAAGTTTGATGGAACTGGTTATTTCGGATTGTGGCAAAGGAGGGTTAAGGATGTGTTGGCTCAACAAGGTCTATCAAAGGCGTTGCGTGAGAATAAATAAGATAATATGAATCAACTAGATTGAGAAGAGTTGAAGGAGAAGGTTGCGGGAACCATATGGATCTGTGTATTAGATGAGGTGATGTATCATGTTATGGATTTGATGTCACCAACAAAGTATGGGAGACATTAAAGAAGCGGTTCATGTCCAAGTCTCTAACAAATAAGTTGTATTTGAAATAGAGACTATATGGCCTGAAGATGCAGGAGAGTGCTGATTTGCAACAACATCTCAACACTTTTAATCAAGTGATCAATGACTTGCAGATACTTGATATGAAGGTTGATGATGAAGATAAAACAATAATATTATTGTGTTCTTTGCAAAATTCCTATGAACACTTGGTGACAATATTGACGTAAGGGAAAAACTCAATCAAACTTGTTGAGATCACATCTCCGCTTCTGTCTCACACTCAAATAAGACAAAATGTAGGAGAAGGGTCTTAGGGTGATGGTCTGTATGTGAAAGGGATCCAAGCGTGTGGGAGGAGACAAGGCAGATGAGATCCTACCAAAGGGAAAAGATTAAATTTCAGGGTAAGAACACTAGTAGAGTACCATAAGTGCAAACAGACTGGGCATTATAAAAAGGATTGTCCCAATGAATGGAGTCATAGCTAGCCGGTGGGGAAAGATGGAGTACCTACATATGCAAATGTTGCACAAAAAGATGACTCTAGTTACAACATTGAAGTTGATATACTATCTGTATCACCAAATAATAATGCAGATGAGTGGATACTTGACACTAGTTGTTCCCACCACATGACGCCAAGCAGAGAATGGTTCACCACATACATGACAGACAATTTTGGTTTCGTGTATCTCGGAAATAATAAAGCATGTGGAATTATTAGTATGAGAGAAATCATAATTGTGATAGATGATGGTGTAGTGAAGACGTTATGTGAGGTTAGGCACGTACCAGATTTGAAGAAGAATTTGATTTCTTTGGGGACATTGTAGGCCATAGAATTTAGATATAGAGTTGATGGGGACAATGATATACTTCGAGTATGCAAATGTGCTCTGATTGTGATGAAGGGTAAGAGGACTGGAGGGCAAACTTACAAGCTGTTAGGGAGAACAATTGTAGGTGGAGTTGCTAGAGTGGCTGAAGAGATCTCAGTAGATTCAGACCATGGTGCTACAAAATCATGCCACATGTGTTTAGGACATATTAATGTATGTGGCATGACAGAACTATGCAAAAAAGGACTATTGAGGGGAGTCAGCAAATGCAAGCTTGATTGGTGCAAGTATTGTGTGCTTAAGAAACAAACACAAGATAGTTTCAAGGCTGACCAACACTGGACTCAGGGTATTCTAGACTATGTCCACACTGAGGTATGGGGATCCACTCAGAAACCATCTTTAGGAGGTTCTAGGTATTTTGTTACCTTTGTTGATGACTTCTCTCGTAAGGTCTGGATATATTTTTTGAATTATAAGTTAGAAGTCTTTGCCAGGTTCAAGGTTTGGAAGGTAGAGGTAGAGAACCAGACTGGTAGAAAAATCAAATACCTGAGGTTAGACAATGGTATGGAGTACAAAGACTATGAAGAAGATCTTTGCTCCTGACCTTGGCACGGTTTTGATGAAGACACCAACATCACCAAAAAGAAGAAAAGGAAGAATACTTATGAAGACAAATAAGATTAAAGCTTCAAGATAATTAGATTAAGTCTCTGTAGATACTTCTATCCTAAAAACTCTTAAATATACAAAGTAGTAATGCTCAAACTATTTTTAAAGAAAGTTGAAACACTTTAAAATACTTCAAACAATTTTCAAAAATAGTGTGTAACGGGTTACGTCATCTAAGTAACATGTTACGTGTGTGAGAAAAGAGTTATCCAACTTAAAACTGTTTAGAGTCATCCATTAATGTCTTTGAGTAACAGATTACCAGTTTTGAAAATTTGAGTAACCGATTACCCAGATTTCTGTAATCGATTACTCTAATTCGATTTTAAATGAACAGTGGATAGAAAGTTTGGGTAATCGATTACCCACCGTCAGTAATCGATAACTCAGAGCTGTTGAATCATATTTCAGATTTCAAAATGAAATGTTCTCACTTCAAACAAAATCTCTCCACTTCAAAAAACTCCTACACTTTCTGAAAGGCACCATATGTGTTTGGAAAGTCTATATAAAGGCTCTAACTCTCACAACACAAACAAACAACAACACACAACTCTTATACAATTTCCCAAAGCTCTTAAACTTATTCTGAAGTTATTTCTCTACACTTTTTGCAACTAGTCCTTAACTTTCAAAGTTGTTTTTCTGAAGTTGCTTAGAAGTGTTTCAAAGTTTTCCAAAGAGCATTATTACTTGGTATACATAAAGAGTTGATTGGATTGCAAGTTATACTACTTTCATACTTGTAAAGGCAATCTGCCATTGTTGTACATTCTTCAATATTGTTGCAGAATACTTTCTTTCACGGGGTGTGAAAAGAAAGGGGATTAGAAT
>NW_017727825.1:62061-64455 GCF_001865875.1 Lupinus angustifolius | reverse complement strand
AAGGTGCAATATGATTTAAAGGCAAAGAACATCCTCACCTCCGCACTTGGTATTGATGAATTCTTTAGAGTATCAAATTGTAAGTCTGCAAAAGAAATGTGGGATACTCTAGAGACCACACACGAAAGAACAGAGGAAGTGAAAAGGTAGAGACTCAACACTCTTTCCCAGGAATACCAAATGTTTTGTATGAAGCCTGGAAAAAAAATTCATGATTTACAAAAGAGGTTTACTCACCTTACCAATCACCTTATTGCACGTGGCAAAGTTCTATCAAATAGTAACTTAAACTTTTAAGTTCTAAGATCACTCACCAGAACGTGGCAACCAAAGGTAACTGCAATTGCTGAAAAGAAAAGTTTATCCAAAATGTCTTGGGCTGATTTGATTGGCAAACTGCAGGAACATGAACTAGAACTTAGCCAACTTGATCAACATGAGGAGCAAGAAAAGAAGAAGAACAATATTTCTCTAAAAGAAAAAGTGGATAGATATGACTCATCTAGAGATGAATCGGAAAAAGATGATATAGAAGATATGAGTCTCTTCGTGAAGAAATTTAGCAAGTTCCTAAAAATGAACAAAGGCGCAAAGACTGGTCAAACAAGGAAACTCACCAAGAACAATGATGCTTCCACCTCAAATCAAAACTTTACATGTTTTGAATGTGGCAAACCTGGTCACATGAAGATGAACTGTCCAAATTTGAAAAAGAGTTATTTCAAAGGAAAGAATGTTACAAAGACAGGACGAAGAACATACATTGCTTGGGAAGACAATGATAGCAGTTTTGCATCTGAAACAGAAAACGAAGAACAAGCACATCTATTACTTATGGAATCTCATCATTCTGATGATGAAGAGAAAATTTGAGAGCCGCCTGTAATTTATGGTACATGGATAGCGGTTGCTCAAAACACATGACGAACAATAAAAGTAAATTCTCTATCCTGACTCCAAGGGGTAAAGGATATGTCACATATGAAGATAATAACAAGGGAAAAATTCTTGGAGTTGGTAGAATTGGAAAGTCACCCTCAACAACTATAGAAGGTGTACTATATGTTGAAGGACTCAAGCACAACGTTCTAAGCATAATTCAATTATGTGACCAAGGATTTCATGTGGCGTTCTACCCAGATAAGTGCATCATTGAAAGTAAGGATTCTAATAATTCTAATCTTATTGGTAAGAGAATAAATAATATATATATGATTGACATGGATTCTGCTTTACCTATAACATGTTTAGTAGCTAATGATAATCATGATGCATGGCTTTGGCATAGAGGAATTTCTCATATTCACATGAAACATTTGAATAAACTCATTAAGAAATATTTAGTTGTTGGTTTACCCAAAATGAAGTTTGTTAAAGACAAACTATGTAGTGCTTGTCAAATGGGTAAACAAACAAAAACCTCTTTCAAACCAAAGCACATGGTTTCTTCCGGTAGATCATTACAATTACTTCATATGGATTTATTTGGTCCCTCAAGGACAAAAAGTTTTGGTGGTAATTATTATTCTCTTGTTATAGTGGACGATTCTTCTAGATATACTTGGACTCTATTCTTAGTTCATAAGAATGAGGCATTCAAAGCCTTTAGCATTTATGCTAAAAGAATTTAGAATAAAAAATCTCTAAAAATCACTGCTATACGAAGTGATCATGGGGGAGAATTTCAAAACACTTCTTTTGAAGAATTCTGTGATGATCTTGGGATCAACCACAATTTTTCTGCTCCTAGAACACCTCAACAAAATGGTGTTGTAGAGAGAAAGAATCGGTCCTTAGAAGAACTGGCTCAAACAATGTTAAATGAAACTAACCTCCCAAAATATTTCTGGTCTAATGCAGTTAGCACTGCGTGTTATATTTCGAATCGAGTTCTTATAAGACATAATCTTAAGAAAACCCTATATGAACTCTTCTAAGGTAGAAAACCAAACATTTCTCATCTGCATGTTTTTGGTTGTAAATGTTTTGTTCTGAACAATGGTAAGGATAACTTGGGCAAGTTTGATGCAAAAGCTGATGAAGGAATTTTCTTTGGCTATTCTCTCATGAGTAAAGCTTATAGAGTCTTTAATAAAAGAACTCTAGCCATGGAAGAATCTGTTCATGTATCTTTGGATGAAACCAATCCTATATTAAAAGATGTGATATCTTGTGATGAAGACGACTTGCCAAGTTCCCCTGCTAAAGAAAATTCTATTGTTGATATTACAACTGATCCTGAGGAATTGAGAAATGATGATAATCTATCTTCTCAAGAAGAGCATATTCACTCTAATCTACCAAAAGAATGGAGAACTCATCAAAATCATCCTATTGACAACATCATCAGTGATATAAGTAAAGGTATAACTACTCGTAGAATGTTTGATGCTT
>NW_017727825.1:61252-61961 GCF_001865875.1 Lupinus angustifolius | reverse complement strand
CTAGTAGCCCAAGGATACAATCAGGAAGAAGGTATAGACTTTGATGAAAACTTTGCTACGGTTGCTAGAATTGAAGCTATTAGGCTATTACTTGCATATGCTTGTTCTCTTAATTTTCAGTTTATATCAAATGGATGTCAAGAGCACTTTTCTCAACAACTACATTAAAAAAGAAGTGTTTGTAGAACAACTTCCTGGTTTTGAAGATTACAAACATCCTTCTCATGTCTACAAGTTAAAGAAAGCCCTCTATGGTCTAAAGCAAGCTCCACGAGTGTGGTACGATCATCTAACAAATTTCCTGATAGAAAAAGGTTTTACCAAAGGAAAGGTCGACACTACTCTATATATAAAGAAAATAAATCATCATACTTTACTAGTTCAAATTTATGTAGATGATATTATTTTTGGTTCTACTAATGAAAGTTAGTATAGTGACTTTGGAAAAATGATTCAAGGAGAATTTGAAATTTCCATGATGGAAAAGTTGAATTACTTTCTTGGACTACAAATTAAACAGCTTGATAATGGCATTTTTGTAAGTCAATCCAAGTATTGTAGGGATTTGCTGAAAAGATTTGATATGGATGACTGCAAGCCAATAGCTACTCCTATGGGATATAGCACATACATTGATACCGATGAAAGTGGAAAAAGTATTGAAATATCAAAGTATCGATGTATGATCAGATCTCTTCTATATTTGACT
>NW_017727825.1:58257-61152 GCF_001865875.1 Lupinus angustifolius | reverse complement strand
ATCTTAAAGGTACAACTGAAGTTGGACTGTGGTATCCAAAAGGAAGTATGTGTGAATTGGTTGGTTATTCGGATTCAGATTTTGTCGAATGTAAATATGAAAGGAAAAGTACAAGTGGTACTTGTCACATTTTTGGCAATGCTTTAGTCTCTTGTTCTTGCGAGAAACAAGCATGTTTTGCGCTGAGTACTGCTGAGGCTGAATATATAACATCAGGTAGTTGTTGTGTCTTAAGTAACAATTACGAGATTATGGCTTAGACTTAGGCTCCACTCCGCTGAAATGTGATAACACTAGTGCTATAAACCTCACAAAGAATCCTATTATGCATTTTAGAACCAAACACATAGATATAAGACATCACTTCCTAAGAGACCATGTTCAAAAGAAAGATGTATCCGTAGAATTTGTTGATACTCATAACCAACTTACATATATTTTTACTAATCCTTTGGCAGAAGAACCTTTTTACAAATGTAGACATGAATTAGGCATTCTTGATGAAGCTTACCTATCTTAACATGCTTATATGATTATATGTTTGCTTCATTATCTTTATCTCATGCCTACTTGATCTTAAATATATTTAGTTCTGTTCAAAAACTTCAATTTTTGGGTTAAAAATCATTTTCAGTGCATCAGTATGCTTAAAATAAAAAAAAAATTCAGGGGTCAGTAACCGATTACTCTGGAGAGTAACCGATCACAAGGTGAACAAAGAGTTCCAGTAACCGATTACCCAAAATGTGTAATCGATTACTCAAACTCTCTGTCCGAATTTTTTTAAAATTTCAATTTGAGTAACTGATTACTCAAAGTAGCGTAATCGATTACTCTGTGCGTATAAATAGGGTTTTCTGCACTTTTTTAGACTTCATCTTCTTCCTCCTACACTCTCACTCGTGTATACCCCTCTCTCTCACTCTAAAATCTTCATTTCTAAACCGTTTTGGGTGATTTTTATGTCCATTCCTATCAAATTTTCAATTCTTAACATTTCTAATCAATCATTTTCGTGATTAGTGGCTTGAATTAAAAACCCTCAAATCTCCAAAACCCAAAAACCTAAAATTTCAAAATCCCAAATCCACGGCTCCTTCTTCTAGATCAAAGAAACAACGCACCAATACATCTCAAAGGAGTCAAGGAACAACATCTTTGGAGTCTAACCCTCTAGATTTGATAAGGCTTCTTACTAATGATGAGCAACACAAGATATTCGAGGATCACTTTCATGATCGCACCATTTTTACTCCAAAATACAGTAATGTATGGAATTTTGAATTTGAAGATTTTCTATTTCCTTATCTTTTGCGGCAACAAAACCTTTTTGACTTTTGCTGTGAAACTAACGACATATATCTCGAACTTATTCGAGTATTTTACTGCAACATGAACTTTCGGAAAAGAGTATTCTACTGCAACATGAACTTTGGGAATAATTGTTTCACTTCCTATGTGAAAGGAAAAGAGATTGTTTTAGATGCTAAAATTTTTGGTTCATTATGCTGTCAAATACCCACTTAAGGTAGCACTGTTGGTTTCAGTCTTCAGTGTGAATGGGAGAACTATGATCGTAAGGAATTCTACTACTCTATGTGTAGAATTTATAAAGAGGAAATTGAATTGCGTAAACAACAAGGCTTTGGTGAAACCGTTAAAAATCGAGATATCCTCTCTGCTGGACATCTCAAACTAGAAGATCGTTTGCTTCATTATCTGCTGAGCTATGTCATCTTACCAAAATTTTCAAACCATTCTCAAATAAGTGACATAGAGCTCCAATTGATGTACGCTATGAAATTTTACATCAAGATCAATTGGACTCAGATGATAATGCGACAAATGTGGAACGTTCGAGGAACACAAAGTCCTTTTCCTTATTATATCTTCATAACAAACATTCTTGAACAATTTGGTGTATCTACTAATGGTGAAACCAAGGTACCTCTAAATCTTCGCGAAAGCAAGATTGGTGTGGAAGTTGTCCACAAAATGGGTTTCTCCATTGATCCTCGTGATCGTCGCTCTTATAGGCATCGATCTGATAGACAACCTACACCTACTGACCAAACAGAACCTAACCCACCTGCACCACAAACTTCTGAGTTTCATGCTCAATCTTCCTCATCTGCTGATATGTCTACCAATCAGATGATAATGGACGAGTTGGTTTCTCTTCGAGGCTACATCTCAAACCAGATGGATGCCTTTGATACTCAAAACCAACAGATTTAGTTTACACTTCATCATCTCTCTTCTAAGCTGAGCAATATGGACGTTGATGAAGATAGTTCTGAACCTGAGTCTTAGATTGTGTCTAGGTTTTTATGTTTGTATCAGTGCATAATTCTGAACATCTATTTTTATGTCAGTAATATTTGTATGCTTTGAACATCTACTACTATGCTATGCTATGCTATGTTTTTATGTTTGAACAATATTTGATTTTATGCCTGATACTATGCTATTATGATATGCACTACGTTAATTTTTTATATCTATTGTGCTATACATCATGTATGCTATATATGCTATATATCTGGTGTTAGACTCTTGGCTTTTCTACTTTTTGATAAAGTCAAAAGAGGGAGAAAAGTTGGGAGAGTGTATTTTCTGTCAAAATTTATTCTAGGCACTTAACTCCAAACGAAAGGGGAGCATATAAGATAGGGGGAGCATACTCAAGACAAGTCAAGATATATCACAAAGTATGCTACTCTCAGAAAATTGGGAGAGTGTATTTTCTATCAAACTTTAATCTAGGCACTTAACTCCAAATGAAAGGGGGAGCATACAAGATAGAGAGAGCATACTCAAGACAAGTCAAGATATATAACAAAGTATGCTACTCTCAGAAAATTCAGAAAACTACACTGTCAAGAAGATATTGGT
>NW_017727825.1:57889-58157 GCF_001865875.1 Lupinus angustifolius | reverse complement strand
GTTATCCAACTTAAAACTGTTCAGAGTAATCCATTACTGTCTTTGAGTAACAGATTACCAGTTTTGAAAAGTTGAGTAACCGATTACCCAGATTTCTATAATCGATTACTCTAATTCGATTTTAAATGAACAGTGGATAGAAAGTTTGGGTAATCGATTACCCACCGTCAGTAATCGATTACTGAGAGCTGTTGGATCAGATTTCAGATTTCAAAATGAAATGTTCTCATTTCAAACGAAATCTCTTCACTTCAAACAACTCCTACAC
>NW_017727825.1:43382-57789 GCF_001865875.1 Lupinus angustifolius | reverse complement strand
GATTAGGGAGTGTGTAAGGTACATAGAAATCTGGGGGTGAGATATTGTAATTACAACTCATAATTCTTAGTGAAGAAATCTCTTGTGCTGCAAGAGTACTGGACGTAGCCTTCGGTGGACTAGAAGGTGAACCAGTATAAAAATCACTGTGTATTCTCTTCTCCCTTATCTCTTTCATTTTATCTTGATTATTTTTCTGCATATATTTTCAGTTGCACGTTAACTCTTGATTTTGCAGAAAAAGTGGCCATAATTTTTAAGTCAACTAATTCACCCCCCTCTTAGTTGTAACCTCGTTCTTACAAAGACACACAATTTCAGAAATTATGTTAGGAACATGGCATTCAGAGACACTTTTTAGTGAAGAAGACTCCTCAGCAGAATGATGTTGTAGAGAAGATGAATAGAACCTTACAGAGAAGGCCAGATGTATGAGATTGAATGTTGGACTTTTCAAAGGATTTTAGGAAGAGGCACTTAGTATGACATGCTATGTCATAAATAGATCACCATGGGCTTAATTGAATGGTAAAGTTGCAGAAGAAGTATGGACATGTAACCCAGTCAATTATAATATGTTACACATATTTGGTTATCCTGCTCATGTATATGTATCTAGTGATGAACGATTTAAACTTGATATCAAGTCAAAGAGGTGTATCTTCATTGGATATACCAAAGGTGTGAAAGGGTTCAACTTCTGGGATGCAGTTTAAAAAAAAAATGGTGTTGAGTAGAGATGAAGTGTTTGATGAAGATTTCATGCTGAAATGGTAATTTTTGACAGAGGTGCCCATGCCAAATGGAGAGACTTTGGAATCAAATATGATTTCAATTAGAAATGAAACAGTTCAAGTAAATAATGGTAAGGATCCATGCACTAGTTCAAGTCAAGAATATGATGATTCTTAGGTGGACAATTCAGATTTGGAGGAGTATGTACTTTCTAGAGACATGGATATGCGTCCTATCAAACCTCTAGATAGATATGACTTTGAGGATATGGCTTCAGTTGCTCTCCATATCAGTTTGGGAGATCCATATAGCTTTCAAGAGGCTATAAACAATCATGAGAAAGAACAATGGATGGGTGCCATGATGGAGGAGATGAAGTCTTTACACAAGAACCAAACTTGAGAGCTTGTCTCGTTGCCCCCAGACAAGTGTACAATTGGGTGCAAGTGGGTGTACAAGAGGAAGCCAGTAGTATTATAATTAGAAGGGGAAAAGTTCAAGACTTGTCTTGTTGCAAAAGGGTGTTCACTACAGAAGGGATCGACTACAATGAGATTTTCTCCCCAATGATGAGACACACTTCTATTAGGGTAGTGCTTGCCTTGGTAGCCAGCCGAGATATGCAGTTAGAACAAATGGATGTGAAGACTGCCTTTCTCCATGTGAATTAGAGGAGAAAATTTACATGACACAACCAGAAGGGTTCAATGCAGTTGGACAAATTCACTTGGTTTGCAAGTTGAAGAAATCTCTATATAGGTTGAAGTAGTCTCCCAGACAGTGGTACAAGCTGTTTGACACTTATATGTTAAGGAATGGTTACAAGCATTGTAAGTATGATTGTTATGTTTATGTGAGAAGCCTTGACGATGGTTCTTTTATTTTTCTGTTACTTTATGTTGATGATATATTCATTGCTGCTAATCATTTGAGTGATATCAAGGAGTTGAAAGTCATGCTAGGTAAGGAGTTTGACATGAAAGATTTCGGGGCTGCTAGGAAGATTCTTGTGATGGAGATTCACAGGGATATGGGAGCTAGAAAACTATGGCTCTCCCAACAAATCTATGTTGAAAAGATCATAGAGAGATTTGATATAAGCAATGCTAAAGTAGTGAGCACTCCATTAGAAAATTACTTCAAGTTTTCCCTAGATCAATGTCCAAAAATAGATGAAGAGAAGAAGCACATGTCAAAGGTTCCATATGCTAGTATGGTGGATTGCATGATAAATGTTATGGTTTGTACTAGACCGGACTTGACAGAAGTAGTTAGTCAAGTATGCAAGTATAATATAAACTAAGGAAGCAACATTGGGAAACAGTCAAATGAATTTTCAGATATTTGAAGGGGACTACAGGTTTTGGTATCATGTTTGGTGGTCAACAAAGTGAGATGTGTTTATCTTCACCTTTGTAGGTGGACCAATTATGTGGAGATCATCAGTTCAGTCTGTTGTTGCTTTGTTCACAATTGAAGCAGAGTACATGGAAGTTGGTGAAGCTTCTAAGGAAGCCATATGGCTTATGTGGTTGGTAAAGGAATTAGGCATTGAGCAAGGTGGAATTATGTTGCGTTGTGACAGTCATAGTGTTATCTTCTTGGCAAAGAACCAGGTGTATCATGCTAGGACCAAACATATTGATGTGAGATTTCACAAGATCAGAGAGTTGGTAGCTTGTGGGCAAATACTATTGTAGAAGATTCACACTTCAGAAAATGCAGCTGATATGTTTACCAAGCCAGTACCGTGGACAAGTTCAGGCATTTCCTTAGCTTGCTGAACATTCACTGATGCTAGACTATGGAGCGCCCCCAAGCTAATGGCGGAAGATGGAGATTGATGACATTCACCAAGGTGGAGATTGTTATGCAATGACTCATATCTCTAGATAACATCAATACAAGTTATGGGTTTGGGCTTATGTAAATGGGTTGGGGTATATATGGCTATATATTTATGTTAGGTAAACCTAATGTAACAAGGAGAAGAATAGTCAAACACAAATCTTAATTCTCTAATAGTACATAGTAGTAGTCTCTTAACGCTCTCGGGGACGTAGACACAATTGACCGAACCTCGTTACCAAATTCCTTGTATTATTCTCTTTTCCCTATACTCTTTTACTATTTGATTGCTCGCTTGTTCCCAACAACTTTGATGGCATGAGAAAATGGAAGACTCTCCTTCATATCTCATTCTCTTTCTTCATAACTTCATTCATTTCTTCCCAACTCATCTCTTCACTCTCTCTTCTCTCATCAACATATACAATTCACTATCCAATCTCTCCCAAAAAAATGCTAAATATATTCCAAAGTGTGACCCTCTATGGCACCACCTATTCTTTTTCATTGAGTAGTGAAGACTATCCCATTAACCCTCTCTCATATTCCCTTCATCAACCTCTTCCCAGTAACATCACTTATTCTTATAACAAGAGTTACACAGGCTCCTAACACACGAAAAACCCAAAGAAAAACATCTCAAAGAAAAAAAGCAAAAAAAAGTTCTCTATTATGTTTGAGACCACATTTTTTGTCTCACAATATTGTGTCACTCTATATATCATGAGATGTGTTTGATTAGAAAAATATTAATAATTAAATTTTTAACTTAAATATATTTTTTTAATCAATTACATCTCATGACATGTAAAGTGATACAAAAAATGTGTTCTCATTATGTTTATATCTTCACCACCCTCTCACATGCGAGAACCAATTAATTATATCTAAGTATTAATCAATTAAAGTGAGAGAGCAACTGCAGGAGTACCTTCTTTTGGTGATCTCATAAAAAACGTTTTGATGAGGGACTTAGGTTGCTCAAATTGCTTTTAGTGAAACCTGAGAAAGCCAAAGGCATTAAAGAGGTTATACTGAGATCTGCTCAAATGGGTCAGATAGGTCAAAAATGTATATTTGATCTTTCTTTTATTGTAACTTATCATAAGCTTATGTTGGTAATTTGTAAGCAGAATTTAATAAGCATTTTATATGATGTGCAATATACTTCTAGTCTTACAATTTATTTGCTTAACCAATATATATTTAGCAAAGGTTCTTATTTCTTAATTCATACGTGCATGTCTCCACATGACTAATGTTAATTAGAATTCATAAAGTCTAGTGACATGGTAAACAACCAAAAATGTGGTTTTTCCATACTTGTAAGAAGTTTAGTGTTATCACCTATAATGTACTTACATGTAGTTAAAAAAGAAATTAGTGTCCTATTCCTAGCACAACAACTGTAAGACCATATTTTATTTCCTTTCATATTATTATTTCTCATTATATATAGCCACATTTTCTTGCAAATAATAAACCGTGAAGTGATAATTGATAAGGTTAATATCATTAGATGATTTTAATGTGTCTATGACAGTGGCGGATCTTGATCATGATTTTAGAGGGGGCAGCATTATGATTTATACATAAATAACATATGAAATCATTAGAATATATATAAATTTTTAATGTAAAAATGAGTTATTCTTTCATGTTTAAATTCCCAAGAAACATGATAAAAATATAACATAACAAATCTATGAAGAAATTTCAAATATTCCTAAGCACACATAAGTTCATTATCTCTTATAAACATTATATGTATTTTAAATTCAGAAGAATCGAGCATAAAGTTAGTTTTTCAATCCTTTCAAATAGAGAATCAAAATAATATATGCTTGAGATTAATATAAATATTTTTTTAAGAGAAAAATATATAAAGATAGAAATAACGAAATTAAGAATATCATACATAGCAATGGAATAACTCAACTAAAATTAATAAATAAAAAAATAGTTCACTAACAAAGAATAACAACCTCCATGAATAAAATTTGATGCAAGAAACAAACAAATCATAAGTAATCATGTCATGACTTCATAGGCATATGATAATATGTCATGAAAAAACAATTGATGAAAACTGATTTATAAAGAGCAAATGTGACATTTTTAAGGTGTAAAAATAAATGGGTTTGAGTTGGAGAGTTATCTAAAGCGATATTTGGGGAGGGGAATATGTCATGTGATACTAAAGAGAGTGAAACTTCATAAAGGGTAAGAGTTTTTAAGAGAATATTAAATTTTTTATTGTCCATAAGTTGTGTAGAAGTATTATTCTTTGAGAGAAGAATATATGTACTAATAATGTATGAACTTTATACTTTTTCACTTCATCACCTACCATTCATATTCAATCTTTATTAACTCTTTAAAAAATTAATCTAAATGAATGATGGATGATGTAGTGAATGTGTATAAATTTTTACATTAATAATACATAAATATTACACTCTTATCCTTAAGTTTTGTTGTTAAATTTTAAAATATACCAAAAACAATATCTTTATAATATTTTTTTAAAATATTTGAGGGGGGCAACTGCCCCCACCTGTCCTAGAGAAGATCCTCCCCTGGTCTATGATGCTGGAAACTTTAGTTTTGACTGTTATATGAGATACTTTTACCCATAAATATATCCCACAAAAGCTGATATGGTGGCAATTGCATTTATAGAGGCATTGGATATCCACGTGAGAATTGTGTGGTATGTGAAAAGTTGAATAATCCTTAAAATATAATCAAAAATAATTATATCTTTCTTAAAATTGAATTTCAATGATTTCAAATATATCTTTGAGATTAGATGCGGTGCAGACCTTAGTTTTTGTTGTTTGATTTTTTAGAGATGATAAAATTTAATTATACTTCAAATATCTTTTTGAGATATGATGTGATGTGGACATTAGTTTTTGTTGTTTCATCTATCTCAAAGACAATAAAATTTTAACTATTTAATTTCAAATATCTCTTTCAGATATGAGTGCATACATTAGTTTTTGTTGTTTCATCTATCTCGATGACAATAAAATTTAAACTATTTGAAATATCTCTCTGAGATATGATACAGTGCGGACATTAGTTTATGTTGCTTCATCTATTTCGAAGATGATAAAATTTCAATTATTTAATTTCAAATATCTCTTTGAGATATGATGCAAACATTAGTTTTTGTTTATTCATCTGTCTCGGAGACGATACAATTTCAACTATTTCAAATATTTCTTTGAATATGATGTAGTGTGATCATTAATTTATATTGCTTCATATGTCTCAAAGATGATAAAATTTCAACTATTTCCAAATATCTCTTTGAGTAATAATGTGATGCGAACATTAGTTTATGCTACTTCATCTTCTCTCGGAGTTGATAAAATTCAAATTATATTCCAACACCAACCACTTTCAAACCAGAACTACGTAGTCTTGATTTCCTTATTGCATCTAGAGATACGTAGGAGCAAGATGAAGTATTGTGAGATACAAGTATAAAAAATAAAATATTTTGTTTGGGTAGTTAAATTTTTAATGAAACAATTATTAAGGGTATAAAAGTCCATGTTGTTTGCGTGGATATTGTTTTATTAATGACAAATAGGGTGTTAATACATTCCTTGATTCGTAATCAACTCTCGAGCTTAGAAATCTGTTTAACGGACCCTATCATCAAAATTGGGCATAATAGAGAGTTTTCTATGTTTTAATCGCAAAAAACATAATGGTGACTCCAAATAATTTGAAAGAGATCAAAATCGAAATCAAGTTGACCTCTTCCTAAGTCACAGAGCCGATCTTCCAGCCAAAAATTGGGTCACGACCATTAGTTTTAATATCCATCTAGTGCACAATCAAATTACGAATGAATGCCAAAGAAGAATACTTGAAGAGATGTTATTCAAGAGATCGACAAGTGGAAAGATATCAAATGAATCTACATTCTCTCTTTGCTTATAACTCTTGCTGATAATACCTACTTTATACTTGTCTACAACCCAATCAAGTTTCAATTTTTCTTCTAGATTCACTTACAACCAATGGGTTTACACCCATGATTAATTCAACTAAGTGTTAGATTCTATTAGACTCTAGAAAATTCAAATTATCATTTATTACTTCTAGCCATAAGTTTGAGTCTAAAGAAGACAAGACTTCTTGGAGACTTGATGGACCATCTTCCAATGTATAAGGTACTTATTTGGGATCACACTCTTTAGATATTATCGTTTCTATAAGCTTACAACTATAAGCACGTTTTGCTGACCATGTTGTCCTCATGATAAAACAACATAGTTCTCTTTATTATACGAAGTTCCACTTTACAATAAAAAATATTTAAACTTACACTTACACTATAATATTATTTCTTTATTTTTTACTCTTCGTAACAAGAAATATTTTAGTGTTGTTGCTATTTTTATGTTGTCCAATCTCAACATTTTATAGCCAAATTGCAGTAAATGTTCATAATGTTTAGGTTCAAGTGGCCGAAAACAAAGGGAGATAATCAAAGAAGCATTATATTGATGTTGCACTAAATCTCTGAATATTAAATTCGTGTTCTTAACAAAGTCTAAAGAAGTCAGTGTCACTCGTCTTATTTTTCACTCTTATGTTTTTTACTCATCAGATTCTTCACTTGTTTGATTTTTCACTTGTTTGTTTTTCCTTTTGTTTGATTTTCTCTTTTTTGATTCTTCACATATCTAAAGCATATGTCTTAAGGCTTCTATCTTGGCTAGATTAGAGGTGTCAAAATGGGCTATCTGGACGAGTTCGAGCTAAATCGGACCGGGCTAAAAAGTCTAGATACATTTTATGCATATCAAATTGTAGCCCAAACTCGCCCTAAGCAGGTCGCAGGTTATGGTTATTTAAATTTTAACAAATTTACTCTATTTAAAATATATATCATTTGTATTAATGTATAACTTTTTTAACATACTTGTTATGCTCAATGTAACCAAATTTATAGATTTAATGTCTTGGGTTTGAGTTAAAACACAATCTCAAGTCCACATATATGATTTTTAACATAACTCATATTAAATCTTTCATTTCTATTAGACTCTATCTCCCTAACACAATATAATTTGTAACTTCACTTTAATATATAAACATTTTGATATTATCAAAATATTATCACTTTGGTTTATAGTAATGGTAATATAGACTAAAGTTTAGAATGAATTTCATATGTCAAAGTCTAATTACCAACGTAATATATGATAATTATTCTTTACTTTCAGTATGAAGATCCTTTGTATGCTATTTATCAATATCTTTAGTGTTTATAAATATCTTAAATTTAGTTGTGTGAAGTTCTCTATGATACACAATTATGTTTTCTTTTAGTTTTGTTGTAAAAGTTATTTTCTTTATTATATTTTTGTTGTAGAAGTTAAATCTAATAAAATACACAATTAAGAAATGGAAACTGGAATCTATATGGTTTAATGTCTACTTATTTGATTTGATACACTATTTTGTTATTGTGCTCAAAAGGATATCATGCAAAATTGGAAAAATAAAATAATACTTAACTTTAAAAATATTGTAGTTTATAAATATTTATGTTATAAACATTACTCTATTTTTTATTCAAAGTTCATAAGACAATATTTATTATATATTTTTTATCGGAAGTTATTTTGTAAGACATTTTTACCTAAAGTTTATTACTAAGTTAAATGTCTCAAAAAAGATTAAAAGAATAAGGAAAAGCGAGTAGCCTGAGCCCGTCGGGTAAGTCCAACCTGAACCCGATTTTAATATAGTCCGGTCGGGCCGGACTAGAAAGCTCGAATTCAATAAAAATTACCTCAAATGATATCCAAACCTAGTAAAGTTTTGGGCTTTGGCGGGCCTACCCATTTTGTCACCTCTAGGCTAGATCAACGCTAATATCTTAAGTGTTAAAGCTGGTGCTATGTCGCCCTTTTGTTGTAATGACAATTATAAGAATTTTTACTTGGATTTTAATTTTAGATAAACAAATTTCTAAGATTGTATTAGAAACTTGAATCTTTAGTAAATTGTTGACTTTGGTGTAATTTAGTACACTTAGTCAATTTTCACAGGACAGATAATAATTTGTTGTGAAATTTGAATAGATGATAATTGAGGTTGTTATTAAAGATCTTAGGTTATAATGCTACTTCAGAAAAACAATTACGAAATTACATTGGAAAATCATCACAATGATAAAAAAGTGAAAGTTAATTTAGATGACAAAATTATTAGTCTCGTTTAGAGATGACAAAAAAACTCGTATTCATAAGTATAATCCACACGGGCATAGGTCATCAACAAGTATCCACGAGTTTTACAAATGGGTTTTAAAAAAATAGTCATAGTACATACGCGGACACGAGTATTGTGGTACTCATACTCGCGTATACCTATTATTTATGTAATTATTATATTACCCTTCATTAAAATACATTCAGTACCCTTATTTTCTAGATACCCTAAAATTGCACCAACGACTTCATCCATTTCTCTAATCCTTCCTTCCCTTTCCAGTTTCCTCCCTTTCCCTAATCCCTCATTCCCTGTCCAGTTTTCACTTTTCAATCAACCATCAAGCAAGCGAGGTGGCGATGGAACCGATAAGGTGAGGCGACAATGAGCCCACGATAGAGCAACTCAACAAGATATGTTTCTTTTTCTCTTAGGCACGACAATGTGGAGAAAGACCCAGTTGGGAAAAGTTCACTTGGCCCACTTAATCTAATAGATACAGGTTAGATGTGGCAAGGGAGTCAAAGAAATTTATGCAAAAAGAGGCAATTGAAAAATGTGAGAGAAGATAAGAAAACTCAACCCATAGGAATTCCGAGCAGACGTGGGAAATTCACGAATGCGTCTTCGTTCACCGTTGGATCGGGCTGCAATTTGGACAGCAGGTTCACACGTTATAGTAATTCTTTATGAACGGTTGGATCGGTGAGACGATGTCTGAGGTGGTAGAAATCGAGATGTTACTTCAGTTGTGTTACTTTTTTTTCTCTGGTTTTTCTTGTTCTCATTTTCAAGCTTGTTGCTCTGTTGTATGCCATATTGTTGAGCACGTTTTGTGTTGTATTTTTGAGACATTCTTGTATTCCTATTTTGATTATAGTGGAGCTTGATTGACTGGCTTGTGCCAGTGGTTTTTACTTTGCACTTTGGGAAGATTTTCCACGTTATAATTTCGGTGTCCCTTGTGTGTTACTGCATTATTTGATGTTGCTCCTCATAGATTCTAGCAAGTTGGGGAAATTATTATCCGCTGCATATATTCTGTTAGAGTTTACATAGTTATTATGTTGAATTTCCATTAGAGTGGCATCAGAGCTCTTTAGGGTTTGAAGTTATTTGACTTGCTTGAATGATGGAGGCAAATTCACATAGAATAATATGTTTGAATGACACTAAATATCACTTGTGGAAAGGAAAAATGAAAGATTTATTATTTATGAAGAATTTGCATATTCCTGTGTTTGCTACTGAGAAGCCAGAGTCCAAGTCTGATGAATATTGGAGTTTTCAACATCAAAAAGTTTGTGGTTTCATTCGGCAATATATAGAAGACAATGTCTACAATCATATTGCTAATGAGGAAAATTCTAAATCTTTATGGAAGAAAATTGAATCCTTGTATGCTTTTATATCAGGGAATAATAAATTATACTTGTTAAATTCCTTGATGAATTTGAGGTACAAGGAATGAGCTTCTATTTTAGATCATTTGAATGATTTTCAAGGGTTCCTTGATCAATTATCAGGAATGGGTATCAAGTTTGATGATGAGGTGTTGGGACTATGGCTACTGAATACTCTACCAGATTCTTGGGAAACATTTCGAGTTTCAATTACAAATTCAGCTCCCGATGGTATTGTCTCTTTGGAGAGTATAAAAGGAAGTATTCTTAATGAGGAGATGAGAAGGAAGGCACATGGTACTTCATCTCATTATGAGGTGTTTGTCACTGAAAACAGGGGGATAAGTCATAGATAGGAACCGAAAGGTGATAGAGAAAAGGGCATAAGTAATTCCAAGTCCATATACAAGAATGTGGAATGTCACTATTGTGACAAAGCAGGTCACATATAGAAGAATTGTTTTCAATGGAAAAGGGAGAACAAAGACACGAAGGGCAAACCATGGTGATGATGATCATGTTACTACTGCTACTTGTGATGATCTTATTATTCTTCGTGACCGTGATTTGGTTAATCTTGTATCAAATGAGAGTATGTGGATAATTGATAGTGGTGCTACACTGTATGTTACACCAAGGAAGGAGTTCTTCACATCTTATACTTCTGGTGATTTTGGAGTGTTGAAGATGAGTAATGATGGTGTATCAAAGGTAGTTGGTATTGGTGATATTTATTTGCATACCAATATAGGAGTGCAATTGTTGTTGAGAGGAGTTAAACATGCTCCAGACATTCATTTCAATTTGAATTCTGTGCATATGCTTGATGATGGTGGTTATGATAATCACTTTGGTTCTAGAAAATGGAAACTCAGTAGAGGTAACTTGGTTGTGGTCAGAGGGGAGAAAATTTCTAAACTGTATTGGACAAAAGCTTTGGTTGCTAAAGTAAGTGTGAATGTTGTGGATATGGAGGCTTCTTTGTGGCACCACAGACTTAGTCATATTAGTGAAAAAGGGTTGAATTGTTTAGCCAAAAATAATGTACTTCCAGGATTGAAGAGTACAGAGTTGGAGAAATGTTCTCATTGCATGGCTGGTAAGCAGACTAGAGTATCCTTTAAGAAGCATCCCCTTCAAGGAAGTCACAGTTGCTTGAATTGGTGCATTCTGATGGTTGTGGTCCATTGAAGGTAAAGTCCTTTGGTGGTGCACTTTACTTTGTTACTTTTATTGATGATTGTTCAAGGAAGCTTTGGGTCTATGCTTTGAAGACAAAGGACCAAGTACTTGAAAAGTTCAAGCAATTCCATATTTTGGTTGAGAGACATTCTGGCAAGAAGCTGAAATGCATTCATACTGACAATGATGGTGAGTATTGTGGACCATTTGATATTTACAGCAAGCAACAAGGTATTAGAAATGAAAAGAATCTTCCTAAGACTCCTCAGCTTTATGGCTTAGCGGAGAGGATGAACATAACTTTGGTTGAAAGAGTTAGGTGCATGCTTTCTGAAGCAAAATTACCTAAATATTTATGGGGTGAGGCTTTATACATGGCAGTGCATGTTATTAATTTTAGTAATGTAGTTGCTCTGAATGCTAAGGTGTCAGACAAGATTTGTTTGGCAAGAATGTCAGGTATGATCATTTGCGAGTCTTTGGTTGCAAGACATTTGTGCATGTTCTAAAGGATGAAAGGTCCAAGTTGGATGCGAAGATAAGGTAATGCATATTTATCGGTTATGGTGACACTATAAGAAATTTGACATTTGCTGATGGCAAAAAACTGTAGGTAAAGGTTAAAAAACCGTAGCTATAGCCTCAAAAACCTATACCTACGGACATTTTAATCCATCATTTTTAAGTCGCTATACCTACGGTTTTGTTTCCGTAGGTATAAGTTTTTCATGACATACCTACAGTTTTGCTTCTGTAGGTATATGTTTTTGATATTTTTATCTTCCACTATTACTACATATTTTTATAAAGAATTATTGTGACACTACCGCTACATGTTATAATAAAACGTCATTGTATAAGCTAAATATATAAATAAATAAATTTAGAATCAAAATCAAAATCAATTTTATTGAGAATTAACATAAAGACTTACAAACATGTTAAATTAGACATGTCCACTTATAACTAGTTTACTAGAAAGGTAATAAAGAAAGAATTCGCTATTCTCAAAATTTACAAAGAAAACATGTAGTATCTACTTGAATGATAATAAATTTCCACAAAATCTAAATAGTATTATGTCCACAGTTGTGTTTTCATTGTTGAAGATGAAGCTATTTTTGTCTTCCAATATCTTCTCCAACCAATAACCCTCAAAATTATCCTAAAAATGAGTGAAATCTTGTGAGATGAGTTGGACAGCTATTAAACTCCACTAAGTACTGCAGGAATTAAATCAACCATGGATGTAAATTTCCTAACTTAAGGGATAATATAAATAAAATGATTTGACTATAGGTATTAATCACTTCAATCAGCTCATAAATTGTAAAAGTAACAGTTAAGAAACAACGGTAATCATAATAAGATTATATGTTAATAATAATAATAGACCCACATATAAAATACTATAATAACATATGTGAGATCTTAAGTCACTTACCTAGGATCGATTTGGTGGATAAGGACATATATGAACTTTTAAAGATAAATGCATTCTGTTATGGTCTTCATGTGCAATTCACTCAAATTTTATGGGTCCTTGTAGACTATGTTCTTTAGCATTTTTGTCCATGTTACAACATAATCAATTCGGATTATAGCCTTGAACTCCCGTGGCACCTTGGATTCATATAATCCCTCACCCAAAAATTTTGTCCTCAAAGTTAAATCAAATATAATTAAACAAATCATTTATTTTTGACATAATGGAAGTAAAACTGGTGATTACTCTGCTTAAGTTAAATACTTGCAGTTCCATTGATAATTACATAAATGAGACATTTGTTTTTCATTTCCTAGATTAAAAACTAAAAGAAATAAAAGATGAAATGTTTACAATCACAATTAAAACATGAAACTAAATTAGATGTAACACCGCGAATTTTATGATTTTGAATTCTAAAATTTTATTTATATTTTTATTAATTAAATTTTCGAAAATGAATTTCTGGGAATTTTTCGGTAAAGAATTAGACAAAACTCTAGTTGAGTTTTAGTCTTGAAATTATATTTTCAATTTGGTGGTAAATTTTTATGATTTTCAGAGATAGTCGGTTTCGGACCACTGTCGGGGTCAAATCTCACTCGGTACGGCTCAAAAAGTGGTTTTTGAGTTCTGTAACTCGGAATCGAATTCTGATCGCGCCGTTGGCTTCGTAATCATATTTCGAGACAAGATAGACCCAGATTTGGTATATAACTATTTTCTAGAATATTTTCACTCGGAATGCCGAAATTTGAAGTTCCAACTGTAAAGTAAAATCGGGCGATCATTTTTGGCTACTCGAATATTGGCCGAAAATAATCGAGCATGGTTTTAATCGCGTACGTTTCGCCGAAGTTGTCGCGTCGAATGAGTCAATTCAAAAAATATACCTACTAAATCTTATAGATTTCCCTACCACCAAATCCCCTAAATCACTCACTTAACCCATAATTCACTCACCTTCTTGGATTTGCTAGATTGCCTTGGGAAATGGGTTTAGAAATCAAATTTCTCCCACCCCAAAACTCTATAAATACCCATGTATCCTATGTATCTTCATACATTAACACTTTGCAAAAAGCTTGGCAATTTGAAGATTTGAGAGTAAGTTACTCTCATCATCTTTTCTTCTTCATTTTCTTCTTCTTTCAAACTTCAACCTCTTAACATTCAACCAATGGATGTTTATGATATTGAAGTATGTTGTTCATGAGTATGTCAAGAACATATTCAACCGTTGAAATTTTCTACAACACTTTCTAACTCATTTTGGAAACAAAACCAAAAATGAGTGTTCTTGAACTCATTTAAAATGTGTTTTGAAACTATGAACAAGTTATTTTCAAGAAATTATTACATTGTTTTAATATATGAGTTTTTACTTGTTTAAGCCTTTAACCATGGCTTTGGACAAGTTGGAAAATGGATGGATGAAAGAGTTTTAAGTATTTTAATAGTAATGAGTTTGGAAATATCGGCAAACTAACGAGTTTTATTATGGTAG
>NW_017727825.1:41979-43282 GCF_001865875.1 Lupinus angustifolius | reverse complement strand
CCCAAGATTTTTATGTTTGAATGCTTTTGAATATATATGATTGTTGATGAAATGTGTTGAATATTGTATATGAATGTTGTTGGGAACTTTTCTGTGTGCAGGTGTTTGAAAAACCATGTGAAAATACGTTTGATTAGCCGAAAAGGGCAAAATTGGTATTCTGTCCAAGTCCCTGTCACTTGGGCGAGCACAGTCTCGCTTGGGCAAGGACTGGGCGAGGGGAAGTTTTGGTTCTGGATTTCCCTCGCCTAGGTGACAGAATCTCGCTTGGGCTAGCAAGCCTCGCCTGGGCGAGGAAGGGCCTCGGTTGGGCGAGAACGCCCAGGATTTTAATGAGCCCTTGGAACTCCCTAGCTTGGGCGAGAGATGTCTCGCTTGGGCGACAGTACCTTCGCCTGGGTGAGGAAGGCTTAAGTTTATTTGAGATTTAAAGACGAATTATCGCATGGGCGAGAGAGCCTAGGTTTTAGAGATTGGTTTTGGGGAATTATTGCTTGGGCGAGAGACGGTAATTGTGTTTGACTATTTGGATTGATTGGTTGAGTATGTAATGACCCTAGTATGGGTATGTGATATAAACTACTTTGGTATAACACCGTAACTGAATTAACAAGTAAAGTATTCAAGGTGTTAGAATTAAATAGTCAAATTCGGTAATTAATTTTAAAGAAAGTATTCCGAGAAGAATGTATGATTTACGGCGATGCCCAGAAAAGGATACATGATACCATGGAGTGAGATCGTCTGACCGTAAGTGGCTTGGTTTGGGACCATCCAGGGTGATTCAGCGATAGTTGTAGTGGTAGGGACGTTACCCTTTGAGTTATGATGTGAATTAGGGCACTGCCCAGAAAGGAACCTGAGATACCACGTAGCGAGATCGGCTGACCATAAGAGGCTTGGTCTGGGACCGTCCAGGGTATTCAGCGATGGTCGTAGTGGTGGGATGTATTTCCTTTATATTACGTGTTAACGTAAGATCGGGACCCACAAGAAGCATTCCTGAGGGAGATGACTTAAGGTGGGCCGAGCATGGTAAATAATGATTAAAAGATTTAATCATCTAACTGCGGTTAGTGTTCATATGCATATGGTTAATAATGGAGTAGTGGAGAGGAAATTGACGGGATGACTTAGAGCACCGTGATGTTGAGAGGGACGGCACTGATTGGACGGTGATTCGCCAACAATGTCTTGAGGGAGAGTCTGGGTGAGACGAGTCCCTTGTATTCCTGGGGAGGTACCCTGTTGGATCGGACAGTTCTCACAGGCCAAACTAGATGATCTCTGACAACCCCTCTTT
>NW_017727825.1:19017-41879 GCF_001865875.1 Lupinus angustifolius | reverse complement strand
TTGTTTATATTGATAAATGGTGGGTTATGATGTCGGTTATGGATAATACATGTGTATGTTATTATTTGGAGTATGATATTCACTTATGTATTATTTAATTATAGTCATGATATCTTGTCGATGAATTATAAATTGATAAATGATGCATTATGATATTGTTTGGGAATAAGTGTTGTTTAACTTACATATGTTGATTAGATAATTGTTTATGAGAACAATTGATGAGTTTGGTTATTACTCATGTGGATTGGATAATTGTTTAGATGAGAACAATTGATGAGTTTGGTTATACTACTCATGTGAATTAGATAATTGTTTATGAGAACAATTGATGAGTTTGGTTATACTACTCATGTGAATTAGATAATTGTTTATGAGAACAATTGATGAGTTTGGTTATACTACTCATGTGAATTAGATAATTGTTTATGAGAACAATTGATGAGTTTGGTTATACTACTCATGTGAATTAGATAATTGTTTATGAGAACAATTGATGAGTTTGGTATATATATATATATATATATATATATATGAATTGTTTTTCATATCCGAGTGTGATATTCTAAGTAAGTCCATGCCGTCAATGAATTTACGTTCATTAGATATCTTACTCTCTCTACTGTATTGTTCTTGTTCTGTATATATTTGCTATGCAGATGGCAGACAACATCACTCACATTCGAGGTTATCACTTCACGATGTCCCCGATGGGACAATAGGCTAGTGACGGGCACAAATATACATACACAGGCCCCTGTGGTTTGTCGTTGCACATGGTATGCAACAGGTCATGAATGATGATCCTTCATCCTGACACCAATATTGACGCTTCCTTCACCTTGCCGCCAAAGAGTCTGATGTCTCCAGAGGTTGGACTTCGATACTCGCCATTCAGGAGTGATGACGCTGTTCCCTCCCATGGTTATAGGACGTGTTAAGATTGTTTGGGTGCTCCATCATCCAGGAGAGCCAAGAGGAGCAGTGGTCTTGGAGGAGGTCCCTGCAAGAAGGCTCTGATTTCGAGAATGTCATCCCCTCCGAATTATGCCGCTGGGTTATGGCATAATCAAGTGGAGGAAGAGGAGGAGGAGGAGGAGGTCGTCGAGCTCGTAAATGTAGAGAGTTGGGTTGAGGTGATTGACCTCGTGTCTGACTCGGAAGAGGAGGAGGACCCGAGTGAGGGGTCCAACATTCCTGGAATCTTTTGAGTCAGCTTGTAGGCCAGTCGATACCCCCTTTTAGTTTTTGGTGGGGGGTTGCGTTTCTTTGGATTTTGTATATGTTAGTGGCGATGTAGTTTCCGCCTTTACTAACCTAGTCCGTATGAACTGACTATGACTTAACCCAGTATATATATCTATGAAGATGTATATTAAGGAAATGTTGTATCATTTCAAGTTACCGTTAGGTAACTAGTTTTGATTTCCGCATTATATGTTACTTAAAGTGATGTCCCGGAAAAGAAAGATTTTAAAAGGAAACAATTTTATGTCACCAATTCAAAAGAAAATTTTTTACTCACTTTTCCGCGTAATAAATAAAGAGTATTTTTCGGGGCGTTACAAATAATATGACATTTTAATAATAAGATAATAATAATAATAATAATAATAATAATAATAATAATAATAATAATAATAATAATAATAATAATAATAATAATAATAATAATAATAATAATAATAATAATAATAATAATAATAATAATAATAATAATAATAATAATAATAATAATAATAATAATAATAATAATAATTAGAAAAAATGAACCTTCATTAGTGATTGCTAGTTGTGAATCAACCAAAGGTAATGCTTTTGGATTTACTGCATCACCTGCAAATCAAATATCATTTTCCATTTTTACAACAAAATCCAACCACAAAATGTTATCCATCAGCAATTTACAAGTGAAATTTTGCTTCTCTCTTTCCAAGACCTTTCACGCCTTTTCCTCTTCCTAACATCTCTCTTACTTTGTCTGATGATGGTGATGGAGTCAGTGAGTGATTG
Source organism: Lupinus angustifolius (assembly GCF_001865875.1). Taxonomy (NCBI): domain Eukaryota; kingdom Viridiplantae; phylum Streptophyta; class Magnoliopsida; order Fabales; family Fabaceae; genus Lupinus; species Lupinus angustifolius. The sequence continues at coordinate 39,866 of NW_017727825.1, read as the reverse complement.
ACCATAATAAGTACTAGTAATAGAAGATCTTACCATTTTCTTATTCAAAGAAACGTCATTGTTGGTGGAAGAAGGAGAAGGTGGCTAGGGTTTTTGAATAAAGGTGTGTGGTTTTTAAAGTTAAGAGTGATAGAATTGTAGGGTATAGTTTGCTATTTTTTTTGTCTTCGAAAGTTTTAAGATTTTTTTGTTGGTAAAACTTGAATGAGACTTCAAATGAAGTGAATGAGACTTCAAATAATTGATTGAAAAAAGGAGAGGGAAAGTAAAGAGAAATGAAAAGATAAAGGAGGTGAGAAGTTTGTTTTATTTTTATGACAGTTATTACCTACAGTTTATGAAACATGGGTAGGTATAAGATACACTTAGCCACAATTTTAATGTTTGCCACTATAGGTGTCTGTAGGTATATGATAATTTTCTTGTAGTGTGAAGATGAATTTGGCTACAAGTTATATGATCCTGTTGAGAAAAAGGTTGTTAGAAGTCATGATGTGAATTTCATGGAAGATCAAACCATTAAAGACATTGATAAGATAAAGAAGACTGCACCCGAGGGAGATAGTAGATTGTCTGATATTGATCCATTTTGGACGCCTATACATGATTTGGATACAGTTGAGAATAACGTTCAAAATGGTGATCAACATGATTATGTTGGTGATCAATAGCTTGGAGATGATTTAGATTTTCCTATTGATATTGGTGAAGATGAACATGAGATGTCACAAGATGAGAATCTTGGTGATGCTTTTGAACCACCTCAAGTTCAACTTCGGATGTCTAATAGGCAGAGGAAACCATCTACCAGGTATCCTTCCGATGACTATGTTGCTGTGACTGACAGAGGAGAACCTGAATATTATCATGAGGCCATGGAGAATGAAGAAAAGAAGAAGTGGTTGGATGCAATGCAAGAGGAAATGAAGACCTTACATGATAATCACACTTTTGATTTGGTCAAATTGCCAAAAGGGAAGAAGGTTTTGGAAAACATGTAGATTTATAGGCTGAAGCAAGAAAGTAATTCTACATCTCCAAGGTATAAAGCTAGATTGGTGGTGAAAGGTTTCAGACAGAGAAAGGGTGTTGAATTCGGTGACATTTTTTCTCCTATGGTGAAGATGTCATCCATTAGAATTGTATTGAGTTTGGCTGCTACTCTTGATTTGGAGGTAGAGCAAATGGATGTAAAAACTGCTTTCCTTCATGGTGATTTGAAGGAAGAAATCTATATGAAACAACCTGATGGTTTTCTTGTAGAAGGGAAATAAGACTATGTGCGTAGGCTGAGAAAGAGTCTATATAGTTTGAAGCAGGCTCCACGACAATGGTACAAGAAGTTTGAGTCTGTTATGTGTGAGTAAGGCTACAAAAAGACTACTTCTGATTATTGTGTCTTTATTAGAAAGTTTGCTAATGGTGACATGCTTATTGTATGTTGATGACATGCTTATTGTTGGGAAAAATATTTCCATGATTGACATGTTAAAGAAGCAACTGGGCAAATCATTTGCCATGAAAGACATGAGAGCTGTTAAGCAAATTCTTGGTATAAGAATCATGCGAGATATGCAAGAAAAAAAACTTTGGTTGTCATAGGAACAGTATATTAAGAGAGTGTTACAGAAGTTCCAGATGGAAAATGCTAAGGCGGTAAGCACTCCTCTTGTTACTCATATTATGTTGAATGCTAAACAGTGTTCTTCAAATGAAGCTGAAAAATCAGATATGCAACGAGTTTCTTATGCATCTGCTGTGGGAAGTTTGATGTATGCAATTGTGTGTACAAGACCAGATATTACACATGTTGTTGGTAAAGTTAGTAGATTTCTATCAAATCCAGGTAGAGAGCATTGGAATGCTGTGAAATGGATTTTGAGGTATCTTTGTGGTACTGCTAGTCTGAGGCTTTGTTTTGGAGGTGATAAACCTACTCTTGTGGGCTATACTGATTCTGATATGGTTGGAGACATTGATTCCAGAAAGTCTACTTCAGGTTACTTGATTAAGTTTGCAGGGGGAGCTGTAGCATAACAATCCAGGTTGCAAAAGTGTGTTGCATTGTCCACTACTGAGGCAGAGTTCATTGTTGTGTTATTTTTTTTCTTCTGGTTTTTCTTGTTCTCATTTTCAAGCTTGTTGCTCTGTTGTATGTTGTATTGTGGAGCATGTTTTGTGCTGTATTTTGGAGACACTCTTGTATTCCTATTTTGATTATAGTGGGGCTTGATTGAATGACTTGTGCCTGTGGTTTTTACTTCTCACTTTGGGAAGGTTTTCCACGTTAAAATTCCGGTGTCCCTTGTGTGTTACTGCATTATTTGATATTGTTCCTCATAGATTCTAGCAATTTGGGAAAATTATTACCCGTTACATATACTATGTTAGAGTTTACATTATTTTTGTGTTGAATTTCCCATCACTATGTTCTACTTTCTGTATTATGTTCATTCAGTTCTCACTTAGGTCTTATGTATTTTACGTCTATTCATTCCTTTATTTTGTTTCCTTGTATATGACATGTGTATGTTTAAATTTATTTCTTTTAGTTATTTTTAATCAAGATAATATCAATCATAATAATTAGTTTCTATTTTTCAGTTCTGTAACTTTGTTATTGACCCATTCTTTCAGCATTAGTTTAGCGCTTGATTATAGGAGAATCACTAGGAGATTTGTTAGCTTGATTCACTCCAGATTAGGTTTGTTAATTTGTATATTTATACTGATAGAAACTAATAATATTCATCAATTCCATTTCAACTTATCATTCTATATGGTACAAAAGGTACCGATCCAATCCTCCTTCTCTAATTCAGAACATGTTTCTTCCATAGCTTCCGCCCCTGCCTCCAATGGCCAGCGACAGCACCTCCTTCATCTCCAACCCTTATGAGCCGTCCAAACCCTTTGCCTGTATCACCCTTATCAGTGTCACCAAACTTCTTCCCACAAATTACCTAAACTGGAGACTTCAGGTTGAAGCTCTCCTTGATGGCTATGACCTCCTCAAATATCCAGATGGATCTTTCCCCGTGCCGCCGGAATCAATTTCCACCACTGGAACGCCTTCAGTGGTGACTCCAAACCCTGCTTATCAGACATGGCGGCGACGAGACCGCCTTGTCTATGGTGCCCTTCTAACCACTCTTTCAAAGCCTCCCTTGTGGCTCAAACAAAGACCTCCCAGGATCTGTGGACCCTTCTCAAGAGCACCTATGCCAAAGCATCCCGCAGCCATCTCAAGCAACTAAAGGAGCGTCTCCGTACGGCTTCCAAGGGTACCCAGTCCATCACAACCTATATGCATTTTATGAAGCAAACTACAGATCTCCTTGCATCTCTTGGATCTCCTATCTCTGTTGAAGACATGACTGACTATGTCCTGCATGGTCTTGACGATGGCTACAGAGCCGTCATCGATGGTGTGAATGCACGGGATACCCCAATTACTTTTGATGATTTGCTTGAGAAGCTCCTCATCCAGGAACTCTCTATTATTGCTTCTCAAAGACAGACCCATGTTCCACTTACAGCCTTGAATGCTCAGGCACGGCCCAACAACCACAACAGATTCCGTTCTGGTCAATCCTCTGCACAGTCCAATCAACATCCTAACACTTGCAAGCCATTTCTAGGTCACTGTCAGTGGTGCAATGTCAAAGGACATGTTCTTTCTCAGTGTCACACCTTCAAGCAGCAACATCCAAGTGTCCCGCCACCACCTCGGAACTCACCGACTTACCCTGGACAGACTCAGATTCATACTGTCGCTGCTGGTCCTTCTCAGACTAATTTTTTGGTGGACAGTGGTGCCACACATCATGTCACCAATGATCTTGAAAATCTGGCACTCCATCATCCATACACTGGTTCTGACTCGTTGTTTATGGGTAACGGTTCAGGTTTAAACATCTCTCACTCTGGAACACTTTTACTTAATGATTTATCCCTGTCTAATGCTCCGTGTGTTCCTTCCATGAAACAAAAAATTCTATCTGTCTCCAAACTTACTCAACAAACTAACTCTGCTGTTGTTTTCATGCCAAACTCTTTTTATGTGAAGGATTTGATGACGGGCCAAACAACCCATAAAGGATCTTGTGTGGATGGCCTTTATCTCTGGTCCTCCACCTCACCATCTGTCAGCACAGTTCACACGGCCTCCTCTGCGTCATGGCACCATTGACTTGGACACCCTTCATCTTCTATCTTCAAATTTATAAAGCAGCATTTTTCTTTGGGCTCAAATAAATTTCAGCAATCAGATTGCAATTCTTGCCAAATAAGCAAAAGTCACAAGCTTCCTTTTCATGAATCCACTCTCAAATCTTCTTATCCATTGGAAATAATTTTTTCGGATGTATGGACTTCTCCTATTTTATCAATAGATGGTCTTCGTTACTATTTCATGTTTATTGATCATTTTACTCGATATATTTGGCTCTATCCAATGAAACGCAAATCTGATGTGCAAACTATATTTCCCAAATTTAAATCACTCGTTGAAAATTTCTACCATCACAAAATAAAAATCTTCTACACCGATAATGGTGGCGAATATCTTGGCCTTCGTCCATTTTTAAATAATCATGGTATAAGTCATCACACCACCCCGCCTCATACACCTGAACACAATGGTATCTCCGAACGCCGAAATCGGCACATAGCCGAAACCGGTCTCTCTCTTCTTCACCACTCAGGACTGCCACTCACCTATTGGCCTCACGCCATGACCACCGCCGCCTATCTTATAAATCGCCTTCCCACTCCAGTTCTTGGGTACCAATCACCCTATTTCAAATTGCTCAACATTAGCCCGAATTATCATAAGTTAAAATGTTTTGGATGTTTATGTTTTCCCTGGCTTAAACCATATGCTAACCATAAACTTGCGCCAAAGTCTGCTATGTGTGTTTTTGTAGGTTACTCAGCTGATCAACATGCATATTTATGCCTTGATCCCACCACCGGAAGGATCTATACTTCTCGCCATGTGAAGTTTGTTGAATCTGAATTTCCATACAGCTCCTTGGTAGCTCAATCAAGTCCAAGTGCCGACCACCAAACAGGTCCACTTCAACTCTCAATTTTGCAGCCCATAAACCAAGCCACGACACCTACACCTCTAACCACACGAGAAGACTTCTCTGCTATCCATTCCACTCCATCCGTCACTCACTCAATGGATCCGGCTCAGTCAGTATCCTCAACAGCACCTGCCACTTTGCCTCCATCTCACACTCCAACCTCACAAACATCCAGACACCTTCCTGTCCCACCATCTCCACCCACTGACACACCAAGCAACCGACATCAACATAATGGCGGTGGGATCATCACCCGGTCAAAAAACAGTATTGTCAAACCCATCAAAAAGCTCAACCTTCATGTTCAACAATCCTCTCCAATTGAACCCCACACCATCACCCAGGCTCTTCGTGACCCTGATTGGCGCTCAACCATGCAAGCTGAGTTTGATGCCTTACTCCGCAACAACACTTGGGATCTTGTTAGTCGATCCTCTCATCAAAATTTGGTTGGCTGTAAATGGGTATTTCGAATCAAACGGCATCCAGATGGAAAGATTGATCGTTACAAGGCTCGGCTAGTCGCCAAAGGCTTTCACCAATGCCTTGGTTGGGACTACACGGAAACATTTAGCCCAGTGGTTAAACCGGTCACCATCCGTATTGTCCTAACACTTGCTGTTCGCCAAGGCTGGTCCATCCGTCAACTTGATGTCAACAATGCTTTTCTTCAAGGGACACTCAAGGAGGAAGTCTTCATGATACATCCCCCTGGTTTTGTCAACAAAAACTTTCCTGATCATGTCTGTCGTCTCAAAGAGGCACTCTATGGGCTAAAACAGGCACCCCGTGCTTGGTATACGGAGCTTCGACTATTCCTACTGTCCCTTGGGTTCATCAATTCGACTGCAGATGCATCTCTATTCCTATTCAACAAACAGGGTGTCACATTGTACTTATTGGTATATGTTGATGATATTATTGTTACGGGGAGTTCTTCGACAGCCTTATCCACACTCATTACCACACTTGCTGCTCGTTTTTCGTTAAAGGATCTTGGATGTCTCAGCTATTTCTTAGGTGTTGAAGTAATTCCTTCTGCTGCAGGTTTGTTTCTTTCACAAAGGAAGTATATAACCGATCTGCTACATAAATCAGGCATGGCAGATACGAAACCAGCATCTACTCCACTATCTGCAAATGCTCCATTACTCAAGGATTCAGGTGATCTCTTACCTTCCCCGACTGAGTACCGAGCACTCGTTGGAAGCCTTCAATACTTGAGTCTTACACGTCCTGATATCGCCTTCAGCACCAATAAACTTGCACAATTTATGCAGAATCCGCGAACGTCACATTGGTCTGCACTCAAAAGAATGCTCCGATATTTGGCGGGTTCTTCTGACAAAGGAATCTTCATCTCTGCAACAGCCCGTTGACCTTTCATGCCTACTCGGATGCAGATTGGGCGGGTGATAAGGACGATTATATTTCAACCACTGGTTACTTGTTGTATCTCGGCACCACTCCCATCTCTTGGAGCTCTCGGAAACAACGCTCTGTTGCTAGATCATCCATAGAAGCGGAGTATAAAGCCTTAGCTAACACTGCTAGTGAGCTGCTATGGGTCCTTTCCTTGTTCATGGAACTTGGCCACACACCTACAGCCAATCCGGTTATATATTGTGACAATCTTGGTGCCACAAATCTAAGTGCAAATCCTGTCTTCCACTCTCGGATGAAGCATATAGCCTTATCCTATAACTTTGTTCGGCAACATGTTCAACATGGCCATTTTCGAGTGTCTTTTGTGTCTACTGATGATCAGCTAGCTGATATTCTAACCAAGTCTCTGCTTCGTCCTCGGTTCGAGTACTTATTGTCCAAGTTGCATCTCTCTTCCAGATTATACAACTTGCGGGAGGATATCAATCATAATAATTAGTTTCTATTTTTCAGTTCTGTAACTTTGTTATTGACCCATTCTTTCAGCATTAGTTTAGCGCCTGATTAGAGGAGAATCACTAGGAGATTTGTTAGCTTGATTCACTCCAGATTAGGTTTGTTAATTTGTATATTTATACTGATAGAAACTAATAATATTCATCAATTCCATTTGCAACTTATCATTCTATAGATAATAAAATCAAATTATTAAACTATACTAAATGCAAAATTGATGTGATCTCACAACATCAAGCAGTGATGTCGATTTAGCATGACCATGTGAAATGTATCATTCTCTCTCATAAGAATTGCATCCAAAAAATTGAGTTCCTATAAGTTAATCCGTCAATACATGTGGACAACAGAAAGAGCTTGTTCTCAATAGGCATAGTAACATATCACGTGTATTAATAAAAAATTTATCAAGATGAAGTAGCATGCACAATTGCACATACAGAATGGTGTATATATACTCAATATAATATAGCACTCTTATTTTTAAAACAATTATTATGTTAAAAGCTTACAATTTGGCTTTATTTTAATTTTATGCCTTTTGTATATGTACTTTAATGCTTGTTGTACCTGTGTTGTACTCTTATACTTTTATGCCTTTTATTTGTTATAGAGTTCTAACTTAGATGATATAACTTTGTAGTATGTTTCCTTAGCAAACCTTTATAGGATATGATCAAGTTCCTAATGCCTATAATGTGGGTGAATCAAACTCGACTTCAATGAATATAAATATTCTTCTGATTCAATATGAAACTCATTGTTTAAATCCAAATGATGTTGAAGGAGATCGACCACAACAAAGTTCATTTGTTTCGAATCATTTTGAGCGGCATAAGGTATATGGAAAGTGGAAAGCAACTTCCAATAATTATGGCAAGCGACTCGTGGGAGATCCAAGTCAAGGAACAAAACACTTGCACAATCACTTTAAAAGTTGTCTACATCGATCAACTTCATATATAAAGCAAACACTTCTCAAAACTAAAAAAAAGTATTGAATCACTATTAATTGGTTCTTATGCATTCAACCAAGATGCTACAAGACGCACACTAGTATGAGTGTTAAATGGATGAATATGAATTTAGATCTTAATGGATGGATGAAAAGTCATCCACCAATCCATATAAATCAATTTAAATCATTTTTAAATTATTCAATCTATACATATCCGAACTTAATGCATAAATTACAATTCATCCAGTTGATATATGAATCTATTTTAATGGATTAGATGGATGAATATCCAACTCATTTGATTTTTTTAATTGGAATTAAAAACATTTTTGAAATAAATCATTCTTCTAAAAAGCCACTATTTTAATAAAATATTTTTAAAATCACTTTTTAAGAATCAATCTAGAAAAAACATTTTTAAAAAAAACATTTGGAAAAAAAAATTCAGAAACTTTTTTTTAAAATGTTTTTATTTGTTCTGAGTTCAGAAAAATTGATTACTTCACATGATATCTTGTGCTCATATCCTTGAATCTTGACAACCAAATTTAGGTTTGGGGTCATGCCTTATTTTATCTAAAATCTAGTTGAGATGGAGAAGTAAGTGATTAATGATTAGAATAACTCCAATACGTACGTAAGTGTGTGTGCACTTTCTATTTTGTCTGTCTTAAAGTTCCCTAATTTATATGGCGTAAATCAATGTTTGACAACGTGGAAAAATATCATTTTCATTATAAAAAAGTCAATGCTTACTTGATGGATTTTTTTTATTCTTTGGTTTATCTTTGGGATCTTCACTCAATCAAATATTGTAGAGTCCTAAAGTCAAATGTTGCAACAAGTTAATGTCCTACTATTTCAGAAGTCACAGCAATGTTTTTCTAGTTATAAATTTGAGCAATATTTAATGTATAAATATATGAGTCTGCCAGCTAAAACACACATATTAGGTTGCTAATTCGGACATGAATATTATCGTTTAAATCTAATAAAAAATTAAAGTAAGAGTGGGAATTATTACAAATAAAAAGTGAAAGTTGAGATGATAAATGAAATTGAAAAAAAATATTATTTGTGAATGTTTGTTTTTTGAATTGATTGGATATTCATCCAAATGGATATTCATTGAATATAATAAATGCATTCAAATCCATCCATTACTAAAATTATCTATTAGATTATATCCAAATGAATCAATTAGCTCTAATGAATGAATTTAATTTTCTTGGATTTGAATGAATTGTGGATTGCGGGTAATTCTGCCACCTCTACGCACTAGCAAAAGTGATATATTTTCATAAGTATCAAATATCATGGTTGATCACGTCTTATTTAAGCAATTTTGTGGTACATTGCAACCTTTATTTAAAGGGATTTTTTGCAACACAGTAAAGGTTGATATTGTAAGGATGTATAATGAAGAGAAAGTGAATACCACGACTTTGATTTCGAAGAATCAAAGTCGATTTGTCATTACAACTAATATGTGGACCCCTAGTAAGTAAAATAAAGGATATATGAGTGTCACAACACACTTTATTGATCATGAGTTCTACAAAGTCAACTTATTGGAACCTAAATAGGATGTTGTCAACTCTGACCATTGATAATTGCACTACAAATGACTAAATGATTGAGAAATAATCGAATGATTTATTTTGGGTGGACAATTGTTTCACACTTGTTATTGTGATCATATATTGAATTTATTTGTGAATGATGTATTGTCCTTATCACTAGTGCCGTAGAGAGTGTTGGAGATATTGTTAGTTTTTGGATTGCAACACCAAAAATGCAGGAGAAATGTGAACAATTAAACATTCAATATGATAAAAATTAGAACTTGGTTGCAAAACTAGATAAAACTCTATATTTTTGATGTCCATGTTGCACTAATATATAGAGATTTCTTTCAGATTATCATTGAGAAAATTAATATTAAACATTGCCAAATGAAGATGATTGGGAGATAGTCAATATAATTTGTCAAATGTTAAAGTTATTTTATATGTGATACTAGTGTTTTATGATACTTTGTATGCAACTGCGAATATCTTTTTTCCAAAAATTTCTGAAATTAAATTGATATTACTTGATTTTCTTCAATATATTAACATTGTTATTCACGCTGAAGCAATGCTATGCTAAATTTTACAAGTATTGAGGTGATATAGATGTTTTGGTGATTGTTGATGACTGTTTTAGATTCTAGATACAAACTATGTTTCTTAGAGTTTTTGGTCCCATAATTTATGGACAACAACATGGTTATGATTTTGGAAGGTGAAAAATATTTGCGAAGTTTTGGTAAAAAAGTATGAGATTAAAATGAAGGGTGAGGATAATGTTTTTTCATGTTCAAGTCAAAGTCAAACTCTATATTTAATAGATGAGGGGGTTGGTGGAGTGAATGTTGCTTGGAGGACATTATGAAAGTTTTGTTTTTGAGCAAAATATTACTACAATACACCTTAGGTCAGAACTAGACACGTATTTAGAGGATGGAGTATTGTCTAATCAAGGTAGAGAGTTTGACAATATTTATTGACAATTTCTATCTCCACTTCCTTCAAAATCTTCATTTAGTATCGGAGGCTGAAATCTTACTCCTCATTACTGTATGTTGTAACCGTTGCTTGCAACAATTCTAAATGGCTCGAAATAATACTTATTGGTTGAGTCACGACTAGATTGCTCTCTTTAGGACGTTTTGTAGCATTGTCCAAATTGTGCAAGCAGACTATCAATCTCTGTAATCGAATTCTTACTGCACTATAAGAATCAATCTCGAATAAACCCACTACAATATGACTACCATTGCCAACTCTTGAAATTCCCACAATATGGATGTGTCAATTCTTTTCCCACAATATGGCTACACATGTCAATTCTTTTCCCACAATACTGACTACTAGTGTCAGTTCTCGAAATTCCCACAATTTGGTTGTTTGTGCCAATTCTCAGTACCATGGAAAGAAAGGGGTAGAAGTTTTCCGGAAATCATCAGCGAAAAATATGAGGGAGAAAGAAAAATTTGAATGAAAATGCATTCAACTTGTGACGAGTTATAACGAGGGGAGAATGCATATATTTATCACATGAGATTTTTTCCATGTTCCTTATCTCTCCAATGTGAGACTTGGGAGTTGTATTTTCAAAACTCTTCTATGGGTAATTGAGATTTTTTTAGATTTCACACTCAAAAGTTCTCACTAATGGCTTTCAACAAACCAAGTTTTAATATTATAGATTGCATCTGAATACTGTAAAGGCATTGATGTGTCTCCACGATTGGCTAAGGGGTCACATGAAAGGTAATATCGTGTATTACTTTTAATTACGTATTTTTATAGATTCATTATGTAAATATTGAATGAAGTTATTATATTTTTGCATGCTCTTCAAATTCAAAACTGTACATCATTGAGTGTGATGCAATATTGAAGGATTTTAATCTTAGTAATATCCTTAAGTTGTAATTTGAAACCGCTTAAAAATAGTAATATTTCTTGCTTGAATTTTTATTTTTAACTCTAATTTATATGGTCTAACTATCCAAGGTAGTGTTATTAAAAGGGTTGACATCAATCATTGAAGATGATTTAGAAACTGGAGCAATGTTTATATTTTGATGATTTTTTGATGAATACTTAATATTTTGAAAGTAGTTTAAATGTAAAAATTTGTATGAACAATTGAACTCTCATGGGTGGTCTTGAATGTTAGAAAACATTGTTGAATTTGAATTATTGAATTTGGTGGTGCATCCTTTTGTCTAACACCTTTTATGGTTAAGTAGGTAATTAAGAATTTATTGATAATGTAGGAAACTCATGCGTACTCGTTGTACCTGTTAGAAATCTAGAAATTCACCTTATTCTCATTGATTCATCAAAATTGATCATTCTACAAAGAAGGCTAGAAGTGCTATATATATTGAAGCACGTTGCCTTGTAAAAATTGAAAAGTATCTAATTGAAAAACAAACTCTAACTAATTCTCCTCGCATGAATATTAAGTTATTACAAATATATTAATCAACTAATCCTTTGTCTGCTACTCCATACTAAGCCACCATCAAGGCTTCATATTCTTAATTACTTCACTATTATGATCAATAACTCTTCTGTAATAGTGTGATAGCTCACCAACTCTATAGTAGTGTGATAATACAATGATATACTCTAATACCATTCCTTCAAGCTGGTGAGTGAATATTTATAACTCCTAGTTTAGAATCTTGATTTGAAGTAGTAACAATGTTTAACCATCCATGGCGGAAGCTATATGTAAGCTTAACCACCATAGATAGAAGCTAACAATCCAATGCTTAACCATCCACAACCGAAGCTATATATGAGCTTAACCGCCATAAACAGAAGCAAACCTTCCATGACAAAACCTATATAAATCAACACTTAACCATTCATGGAAGATGCTCTGAAGAAGATCTTTCCTCTTGACCTTGACATGGTTTTGATGAAGATACCAACATCACCAAAAAGAAGAAAAGGAAGAATACATATGAAGACAATGAAGATTCAAGCTTCAAGATATTCAAGACTTTTAGTCTAAGTCTAAAATAGATACTTCTATCCTATACTCTTGATTATACAATATTAATAATCCTCAAACTATTTTTAAAAGAAAATTGAAACACTTTAAAATACTTCAAACAATTTTCAAAACTAGTGTGTAACGGGTTACTTCATCTAAGTAACAGGTTACGAGTGTGGACGCAACCTTCGATGGACAAGAAGATGAACCAGTATAAAAATCCTTGTGTAATCTCTTCTCCCTTATCTCTTTGATTTTACTTATTAATTTTCTGCATATATTTTCCGCTGCATGCACTTTAACTCTTGATTTTGCAGAAAAAGTGGACATTATTTTAAGTCAACTAATTCACCCCCCTCTTGGTTGCAATCTTAGTTTTACAATTGGCTCTAGAGCTATTTTTTGTAAGACATTCGCAAATTTGATCCGATATCAAAGATGGCTTCAAGATCATTCCGAGGAGAATGTTCCAACATCAACCGCCCTCCATGCTTTGTTGGAGAGCGCTATGATTTCTAGAAAATCAGAATGAGAATCTTCGTAGAATCTCAAGACTTGGATATATGGAACGCGATTGAAGAAGGACCATATGAATCCTTCACAGTTGTGAATAATTTAAGGGAAGTAAAACCTAAATCTTCATGAAATGATGAAGGTAAGAAGACAGTGCAGTATGATCTCAAGGCAAAGAACATCCTCACTTTAGCACTTGGCATTGATGAGTTCTTTAGATTATCAAACTACAAATCTGCGAAAGAAATGTGGGATAATCTAGACACTACACATGAAGGAATGGAGGAGGTAAAAAGATCTAGACTCAACACTCTTTCTAAAGAATACGAAATGTTTCATATGAAACCAGGAGAGAAGATTCTGGATCTTCAAAAGAGATTTACTCATCTCATAAATCACCTTCATGCTCTTGGTAAGGTCTTATCAAATAGTAACTTGAACTTGGAAGTTCTAATATCACTCACCAGAACATGGCAACCCAAGGTAACAGCCATTTCTAAAAAGAAAAGTTTATCGAAAATGTCTTTGGCTGCGTTGTACGGAAAATTGTAGGAACACGAATTTGAACTCAACCAACTTGACCAACATGAAGAGCAGGAAAAGAAAAAGAAGAATATCTCTCTCAAGGCTAGAGTGGACAAATTGAGTCATCAGAAGATGAATCTGATAAGGAAGAGATGGAAGAATTGAGTCTTTTTATGAAGAAATTCAGCAAGTTCCTCAAGAGGAACAAAGGTGCTAGAATTGGACAACCAAGGAAATTCACCAAGAACAATGACGCCTCCACTTCCAACCAAAATTTCACATGCTTTGAATGTGGAAAAGCTGGTCACATGAAGATGGATACCCCTAATCTAAAGAAGAACTCTTTCAAAGGGAAGAATGAAACAAAGAATGGACGAAGAGCCTACATTGCTTGGGAAGACAATGACATTAGTTTCGCCTCTGAACCTGAAAATGAGGAACAAGCACATCTATCTTTAATGGCATCTCATCATTCTGATGATGAAGAGGTAAATGACACTCAACTATATTCTTCTGAATTACAAACTACTTTCAATGACTTGCATGATTAATATGTCAAACTTACTAAAATGTTTCTAAAACAAAAATCTGAGTTAGATGCGTTTAGAAAAAAACCATCATCATCTTCATGTCAAAGTTGTATTACTCTTGAAAATAAAGTTTCAACTTTGAGTCTTGAACTTAATAAAATGAACAAGAATAGTAAAAGTTTGGAAAAGATCATAAGTGATCAAAGACACTCGACAGACCGAAAAGGTCTTGGCTATTCAAAAAGTCAGGGTTCTAAGAAACAAAGTGTCCCAACTAAGATAAACTTTAAAAAACAAGATATTCATGTTTTTAAAAATAGTAAAAATAAATCTAGGATACATGATCATCAACCCACATGTACATATTGCAAGAACCTTGGACACACACCAAATACGTGTAAAATTAGAAAATATGGTTTTGGTTTACCCCTAGGTCATTTTAAATGGGTTGAGAAAGGTACAAACTATGTAGGACCCAAAGAATATTGGTTACCTAATAAAACTTAAATTGTTTTGTTGGAAAATTTGAGAGCCGCCTACAACTTATGGTACTTGGATAGCGGCTGCTCAAAACACTTAACGTGCGATAGAAAAAATTACTCCAAATAAATCTTGCTCAAAAATGGGTAAAATTTTTTTTTTAAAATAATGATGCCATATAAAATTTATTTCCTTATATTCGTTTCATTTTCGGAACATCACTTTAAGTAACATACAATGTGGAAAATAAAAAACCATTACTTAATGGTAATAAAAATAACTCAATATAACTTCGAATCATACTTCATTAGAATATTATGAAATGTTGGTACGACTCTAAACTTGTTGGTAAAAGGATAAACAATATATATATGATTGACATAATTCATCTTTACCAATAACATGTTTAGTTGCAAATGATAATCATGATGCATAGCTTTGGCATTGGACAATTGCTCACATACATATGGATCATTTGAATAAACTTATTAAGAAAGACTTAGTTATTGGTTTACCTAAAATGAAATTTGTTAAAGACAAACTAAGTAGTGCTTGTCAAATGGGTAAAGAAACAAAAACTTCTTTTAAACCTAAGCATATGGTTTTTTTTCGATAGGCCATTGCAGTTACTACATATGGACTTGTTTGGCCCCTCAAGAACAAAAAGTTATGGTGGTAACTACTATGCTCTTGTTATAGTAGATGATTTTTCGAGATACACTTGGACACTCTTATTATTTCAAAAGAATGATGCATTCAAAGCCTTTAACGTTTATGCTAAAAGAGTACAAAATGAAAAATCACTAAATATCGCTGATATAAGAAGTGATCATGGGGAGAATTTCAAAACTCTTATTTTGAAGAATTTTGTGATGATCTTGGCGTCAGTCATAATTTTTCTGCTCCTAGAACACCACAACAAAATGTTGTTGTAGAAAGAAAGAATTGGTCCTTAGAAGAACTAGCTCGTACAATGTTGAATGAAATTAACCTCCCAAAATATTTTTGGGCTGATGCAGTAAGTACTAGATGTTACGTTTCAAACTGAGTTCTTATAAGACCAATTCTTAAGAAAACCCCTTATGAACTCTTCAACGTTAGAAAACCAAACATTTCTCATTTGTGTGTATTTGGTTGTAAATGCTTTGTTTTGAATAATAGTAAGGATAACTTAGGCAAATTTGATGCAAAAGCTGATGAAGGCATCTTCCTAGGCTACTCTCTTACGAGTAAAGCTTACAGAGTTTTTAATAAAAGAACTCTAGCCATGGCAGAATCCATTCATGTATCTTTTGATGAAACCAATCCTGAAATAAAGGATGGGTTATGATGAGGAGGAATTGCCAAGTTCTTCCTCAAATGAAATTTCTATTATTGAACCTACAACTTATACTGAGCAATTGAAAATGAATGATAACCCACCATCTCAAGAGGAGCATATTCATACAGATTTACCAAAAGAATGGAGAACTCATCGAGATCATCCTATTGACAACATTATTACTGATTTAAATACGGGTATAACTACCCGACGAATGCTTGATAAAACATGTCTAAACATGGCCTTCGTCTCTCAAATAGAGCCTTCCAAGATTGATGAAGCAATCGAGGATGAATATTGGATTCTTGCTATTTAAGAAGAATTAAACCAGTTTGAGAGAAATGAAGTTTGGGAACTTATTTCTAGCCAAAAAACAAGTATGTTATTGGAACTCAGTGGGTATTTCGTAATAAATCTGATGAAAATGGTATTATTGTTAGAAATAAAGCTAGACTAGTAGCCCAAGGATACAATAAGGAAGAATGTATAGACTTTGATGAAACCTTCGCTCTAGTTGCTAGACTTGACTATTAGGCTATTACTTGCATATGCTTGCTCTTTGAATTTTCAGTTATATCAAATGGATGTAAATAGTGTTTTCCTCAACGGCTACATTCAAACAGAAGTGTTTGTTGAACAACATCCTAGTTTTGAAGATTACAAACATCCTTCTTATGTGTACAAATTAAAGAAAGCTCTCTATGGCTTAAAGCAAGCTCCTCGTGCATGGTATGATCGTCTAACTAAATTTCTACTTGAAAAAGTTTTCAACAAAGGAAAGGTCGACACTACACTCCTTATAAAAAGAATAAATCATCATACTCTACTTGTTCAAATTTATGTAGATGATATTATTTTTTGTTCTACTAATGAGGTTTTGTGTAGTGAATTTGGCAAAATGATGCAAAGAGAGTTTGAAATGTCCATGATGGGGAAGTTAAATTACTTCCTTGGACTTCAAATCAAACAACTTGATAATGGCATTTTCATAAGTAAATCCAAGTATTGCAGAGACTTACTAAAAAGATTTGACATGGATGGATGCAAGCCAATAGCTACTCATATGACATCCGGTACTTACATTAATATGGATGAAGTAGGAAAAAACATTGAAATATCAAAGTATTGAGTTATGATTGGATCTCTTTTATATTTAACTACCAGTAGACCTGATATCATGTTTAGTGTATGTCTGTATGCATGCTATCAATCTAAATCAAAGGAATCACACTTAGTTGCAGTTAAGAGAATCATGAAATATCTTAAGGGTACATCTTGGGCTGTGGTATCCAAAAGGAAGTATATGTGATTTGGTTAGATATTCAGATTCAGATTTTGCTGGGTGCAAATCTAAGAGGAAAAGTACAAGTGGTACTTGTCATATTTTGGGGAATGCTTTAGTCTCTTGGTCTTGCAAGAAACAAGCATGTGTTGTCCTAAGCACTCTTGAAGCTGAATATATAGCAACAGGTAGTTGTTGTGCCCAAGTGTTGTGGCTGAAACAACAATTACGAGATTATGGCTTAGACTTGGGGTGCATTCCTTTAAAATGTGACAATACAAGTGCTATACATCTCACAAAGAATCATGTTATGCATTCTAGAACCAAACACATTGATATAATGCATCACTTCCTTAAAGACCATGTACAAAAGAAGGATGTGTTTGTAGAATTTGTTGATACTCACAACCAACTAGCAGATATATTTACTAGACCATTGGCAAAAGAACCTTTCTATAAAATTAGACGAGAATTAGGCATTCTTGATGAAGCATAGTTATCTTAAATGCTGATATATGATTATATGTGTGCTTCATTATATCTATTTCATGCCTACTTGAACTTAAATGTGTTTAATTATGTATAAAATATTTCAATTTTTGGGTAAAAATCATTTTCATAGCTTAATTTTGCCTAAAAATAAGTTTCTCTGGGGTCAGTAATCGATTACATTGGAGAGTAAATGATTACAAGGTTGAACAACGTGTTTCAGTAACCAATTACTCAAAATGAGTAATCGATTATTCTATGTTGTTGTTTGAAAAAATTAAAAAAATTATTTTGAGTAATTGATTACTCTGTGATGTTATATATGTATTTTTTTTGCATTTTTAAAATTTTTCAAACTCATCTTCTTCCTCATTCCAAACCCTCTTCGTGGCCACCTCTATCTCTCAAATCTTCGTTTTTGATCCGTTTTAAGTGATTTTTGTGTGCTTTCATATCACATTTTCACTTCTAAACCATCATTTTCGTGTTTAGTGACCTAAATCAAGAACCCCCAAATCTCCAAAACCCAAAAACCTAACTTGTCAAAAACTCATTTCAAAGGCTTCCTCATCTAGAACCAAGAAGCAACGCACCAATCCTATTCAAAGGAACTAAGGAACTTCATCTATGGAGTCCAAACCTCTTGACTTAACGCGGCTTCTAGAAAATGATGAGCAACGTAAAATCTTTGAGGAGCACTTCCATAGTTGCATTATCTTCACTCCCAAATATGGTAATCTCGGGAACTTTGAGTTTGAAGATTTTCTATTTCCTTATCTCTTGAGACAACAAAACCTTTTCGATTTCTGTTGTGAATCAAATGCAATTTATCGTGAACTGATTAGAGTATTTTACTATAACATGAACTTTAGGAAAAATCGTCTTACTTCCTATGTAAAAGGAAAATACATTACTTTGGATTTGAAAACCATGAGTTCATTGTTCTGTAACATACCCTATAAGGGGAGCATTGTAGGTTTCGGCCTTGTATATGAATGGGAAAATTATGATCGAAAATATTTTTATTATTCTCTGTGTAGAATAACCAAAGAGGAAATTGAAACGCTTAAGCAACAGGGTTATGGTGAAACTGTTAAAAATAGAGATATCCTTTCTGTTGGACATCTCAAAGTAGGAGACCGTTTGCTTCATTATTTTCTAAGCTATCTCATCTTACCAAAATTTTCAAATCACTCTCAAATAAGTAATATAGAACTCCAATTGATGTATGCTTTAAAATTTAATCTGAACATCAATTGGACTCTGATGATAATGAGACAAATGTGGTCTGTAAGAAGAACACAAAGCCATTTGCCATATCTTCTGAACCTCAACCTTATGAGTTTCATGCTCAATCTTCCGCATCTGCTGTCATGCCTTTAAATCAGATGATTATGGATGAGTTGATTTCTCTTCGAGGTTACATCACAAATTGGATGGATGCCTTTGATTCACGGAATCAAAAAATTCAGTTTGAACTTCATCGTCTCTCTTCTAAGCTAAGTAGCATGGACAATGATGAAGACAGTTCTGAGCCTGAGTCTTAGACCTTATCCGTTGTTAGGATTTTCTGATTGTAATGATAATTTCTCCTGGTTTCGGACAAATTTCTATTATGTTGTGTGTATGGCTATTTGCATTGTTAATGCTTGAACATATTTTTACTTTTATGATATTGCTCAAATTTTGTTATATCTTGATATCCATATTATAATATGTTATATATATCTTATTGCATGTATGCTATATATATTGTGCTGGAAAACTCTTGACTTTTCTACTTTTTGATGAAGTCAAAAGGGGGAGAAAAGTTGGGAGAGTCTATTTTCTGTTTTAAACATTTCAGGTACATAACTCCAAATGAAAGGGGGGATAAATTAGATTTGTGTAACTTTATGAAAAAAATTGCAATTTCATTTATGATATTCAGATGAGTAACAAAAGACTCAAAGTTAGTAAAAAATTGTGAAGACGATTTTTGCTCCTAACCTTGACATGGTTTTGATGAAGACACCAACATTACCAAAAAGAAGAAAAGGAAAAATATTATGAAGATAATGAAGATTCAAGCTTCAAGATATTCAACACTTTTAGTCTAAGTTTAAAATATGTACTTGTATCCTATAATCTTGATTATACAATAGTAGTGATGCTCAAACTATTTTTAAAAGAAAATTGAAACACTTTAAAATACTTAAACCAATTTTCAAAACTAGTGTGTAACAGGTTACTTTATCTAAGTAACAGGTTACAAGTATGAGAAAAGAGCTATCCAACTTAAAACTGATCAGAGTAATCCATTACTGTCTTTGAGTAAGAGGTTACCAGTGTTATTAAAGTTGAGTAACCGATTACTCAACTTGTTGTAGTCGATTACTCTAATTCGAAAATAAATGTTCAGTGGACAGAACATTTGGGTAATCGATTACTCAATGCTGTAATCATTTACTGAGAGTTGTTGCATTAGTTTTTCAAATTTAAAGTGAATGAGTTTCAACCCAAAAGACATGTTTTCATTCCAATCAATTCCTACCCTTTTAAAGAGACATTTTGGCTGATTGGAAAGCCTATATAAAGATATTGAAACTCACAATCACTACACACAACTTTCATACAACTCTCACACAACTTCTGAAAATTTTCTTACTATTTTTCTGCATTATTGCACTCAGTTCTTAAACTTTCAAAAGAGAATTTTTCTGAGTTACTTGAAGTAATTGTTTCAAAAGTTTTACAAACATATTGAGCATTATTACTAAGTATACAAAAGAGTTGTTTGGATTTCAAGTTACATCATTTTCATACTTGTAAAGGCAATTCTGCCATTGTTGAACATTCTTCATTATTATTACAAAATACTTTCTTTCACGGGGTGTGATAAGAAATGGGATTAGAATCACTTGAAAATGTGTTTTCCAAAGGTGAATAAGGATTAAGGAGTGTGTAAGGTACATAGAGATCTCGGAGTGAGATATTGTAATTGTAACTCATAATCTTTAGTGGAAAATCTCTTGTGCTGCAAGAGTACTGGACTTACCCTTCGGTGTACAAGAATGTGAACCAATATAAAAATCCTTGTGTATTCTCTTCTCTCTTATCTCTTTGATTTTACTTATTAATTTTTTGCATATATTTTCCGCTGCACTTTAACTCTTGATTTTGCAGGAAAAGTGGATATTATTTTAAGTCAACTAAT
>NW_017727825.1:0-18917 GCF_001865875.1 Lupinus angustifolius | reverse complement strand
TTGCAATCTCAGTCTTATATAATCTATATCTAAGCTTAACTACCATGGATAGAAGCTAACCATCCAATACTTAACCATCCATAGCAGAAGCTATATATGAGCTTAACCACCATAAACAGAAGCAAACTAATCATTAACGATGAAAGAAAGAAAAATGAATCGGAATCTCAATTCTAATGTAGAACTTCATTGATTAAAATACACACTATAATGATGTTGTGTGTTTGTAAGAGAAGTAGAAATAGAGTATGAAAGAAATTCGTTACAAATCACCCAATGGCAAGAGCTATATATCTCTCTCAAAACTGCATGCAAAAGTTGTATAGATATTGAAGTTGCTCAACCTTCTTTTGAAGAAGCACACACTACTATTACTACATTGGACCAACAAATGCATTAACGCTTGAAATATGAGAATTATTATCAAATTTGGTGTCTAATTGTGTGCCTAGTCTTGTGAATTGTGATGTACAACAGGTTTGCCTACAATGCTGTCAAATTGGCTTGGATCAGCAGCATGATGAGTGTGGATCAGGATTGGAGCATGACATGAGGAGTGAGTTGAAGGATGGCATAAAGCTTGGCTTGGATAACTTGGACAAGAAGATTGGCCAAACTTCTCAGTCTCGACAAAACTATCCTAACAAGATGAATTTCAGTAACATCCAAGTTCATGATGAGCTTGGTCGTGAGCAACTTGATGGACACTTCTCCATCTTAATCAACTTGATTCAAAGAGAACTTTGGCTGGTTTATAATGTCTTAGTTCAGAATTATTTAGTCTTGTTAGCTTTCTATTTTGAGTATGTTTTTAGTTAGAGAGTTAGTTAATTGGTTAAGCTTGGTTTCTATTTGTAGAAGTTCCTTATAAATATTGTTGTATCTTTGTATTTTTAATCAATCAATAATATCAGAAAAGTTTACTTTCTTCATCTTCTTGTTATCTTCTCAATCTTCTCCTTTCTCATCCTCAATCAAAGAGTCATGGCATGGAACTTTTTAAGATGGTGTTAGAGCATCAATTGATGCTCTGTTGCGCCAAAATCTTTGTCACTCTGATAAATCTCTCTCCATCTCGCTTCCTTCAATTCTTTCTCGGTTCAAATGGCCAACTCTGTCACCATAATGAATCCAATCAATGATCCTGGTAGCCAATTCTATATTCATCCTAGTGAAAATCCAAGTGCAATGTTAGTAACTCCTCTTCTCAATGAAGTGAATTATCATTCTTGGGCCAAAGAGATGTTCATGGCTCTAAAGACCAAGAATAAGATACAATACATAGACGTTTCTTTGAAAAAGCCAAACACAGGTGATCCTAACTTTGTAGCATGGGATAGATGCAATACTCTAGTTCTAGCCTGGATAATTCACTCCATAAATAAGGACATAGTGAAGAGTATACTGTGGATGGAAACAGCTCTCGAAGTTTGGCAAGATTTGAAAGAAAGATATCATGAAGGAGACGTCTTTAGGATCTGTGAGTTACTAGAAGAAATATATAGTGTGAGGCAGGGCAATTTATCCATAAGTTCATACTACACTCATTTGAAAGGCTTATGGGAGGAGTTGGATGATTTTAGACCTATACCCTCAAGCAGATACCCTGTTCATTATGATTCTGAACTTGCCAACATTATGAGATCATACAGGGAGAACATGTAATCTAAAAGGGCTTAATGAACAATATTCAGCAGTGAGATCTCAAATTATGTTGATGGATCCCTTACCTAACATCAACAAAGCCTTCTCTTTGCTAATCCAACAAGAGAGACAAATGAGTTTGCCTCTTGACATAAGTGAAACCAAGATCCTGGCCAGTACCAGTGATGATGCACAAAGTAGAGGAAAGTTCAGAGGAAGAGGATTCAAAGCTAGTAACCAGAATAATGGAACTGGAAGGGGATATACTGCTGGAAATGGAAGAGGAAGAGGTTCATTTAACTCAAAAGTCTGCTCATATTGTAACAAGAATGGTCATACCACTGACACTTGTTACAAGAAACATGGTTTTCCACCATATTATAAGAATGCCAATAATGTCAACAACATTCTTAGTTCAAATGAAGAAGATATTCAAAGCATTTCAGGGAGCATATCTGGATTCACCCTGAACAACACAAGGCCATCCTAGCTATGCTTAAGGAACCAGGAGACCAATGTCAAGTCACCAATCAAATTACCAACTGTGATGCCTCCAATCCAGGTGAATCTGAAACCATAACTCATTATGCAAAATCTAAGGATTGGGTTCTTGATACAGGTGCAATAGATCATGTCTGTTTTTCCTTATCAGAATTTCAATCTTTTAAAAGAATCAATCCTATTCAAATCAAACTGCCTAATGGAAATGAGGTCATGAGTAATATATCTGGCACTGTCATATTCTCAAAGGATTTGTACTTGACCAATGTCCTATATATACCTAAGTTCACCTTTAACCTTATATTTGTCTCTAGGCTTACCAATGCCCTTGACTGTAAGCTAATCTTCACCAACACCAAATGCGTGTTGCAGGAAGAGTCAACCTTGAGGATGATTGGTGCAGCTAAGGAACAAAGGGGATTATACATCATTAGTTCTAACAATTTAGTTTTCAGTATGAACAATGATAAAAAATGTATCAATGTCTGCTCTAACAGTAATGATGTATGTCATAAGAGGTTGGGACACCCCTCAAAATTCAAACTTGAGCTTTTAAATAAAGACTTCCCTTTCATTAGTACTAAAGATAGCAATAACCCATGTGAAATATGTCACTATGCCAAGCAAAAGAGGTTACCTTTTGCTAACAGCAATACTAACACCTCCCATTGCTTTGATCATATTCACATTGACATATGGGGACCCATATCTATCCCCTCAATTCTAGGACATAGGTATTTCCTTACTGTTGTTGATGATAAATCTAGACATACATGGTTGTTTTTTATGAGAGCCAAGTCAGAGGCTGCCCAACTTGTCAAAAGCTTTGCTAACATGATTGAGACTCAGTTTGATGCCAAAATCAAGATGTTTAGGACTGATAATGGACCAGAATTTAGGCTAAAAGAATTCTATGATTCAAAGGGCATCATTCATCAAACTAGTTGTGTGGAGACCCCTCAACAAAATGGCATTGTTGAGAGGAAACACCAACACATTTTAGGAATAACTAGAGCCTTGATGTATCAATCTTCTTTGCCAAAATGTTTCTGGAACTATGGGGCTGCCCATGTTGTTTATCTCATTAATAGACAACCACCTATGTACCTTAACAAGAAATCCCCTTATCAAATTCTTTACAATCATGATCCTGACTTTATAAGACTCAAAAATTTTGGATGTCTTGCTTTTGCTTCTACCTTAAGCAACAATAGAAAGAAATTGGATCCAAGAGCAAGAAGATGTACTTTCCTTGGTTTTAAACATGGGACAAAGGGTTATATCCTGTTTGATTGTGCTAATAAAGAAATCTTCATATCTAGAAATGTTAACTACTATGAGAATACTTTTCCTTTTGCCAAATCTGATATGACGTCTGAAAATAACATTGATATATCTCTTCCTACTGCTTCCTTTACTAATAATGATCACTATTTAGATGATGATTTGGATTATATTTCAAAATTATGTTCCTGATGAAGAAAATAACCATAATCTGGTTTCCCTTGAGGGGACTCACTCTCAAAATGAAAATATTGAGCATGAGAACCCAAGGAGATTCAACAAAGAAAGGAATCCTCCTAGTTACCTAAGGGATTATCACTGTTCCGTAGGAATTTCTGGTGCTTGTATGAATAGAAAGGATATTAAGTATCCTATGGCTCAAGTCCTCTCTTATGAGGAACTGTCCTCTAAACAAAAGGATTTCTGCTGCCAAAAGTGCAGATTTTGAGCCTGAGTCCTATATTGAGGCTATCCAATACCAGCATTGGGTTGATGCCATAAATGTTGAACTCGATGGGTGTTTAAAGTAAAACATCATGCAGATGGGAGTATAGAGAGATATAAAGTTAGGTTAGTAGCAAAAGGGTATACTCAAACTGCAGGGATTGATTACCTTGACACCTTTAGTCCTGTAGTCAAGATGACCACTATAAGGACCATGCTTGCTTTAGCTTCCATAAGAGGATGTCATCTTCACCAACTTGATGTGAATACTGCCTTTTTGCATGGTGATCTAATACAGGAATTTTACATGCAAGCCCCCCTGGGCTTAGCTTACTTAATGCCTCTCTTGTATGCAAATTGGAAAAATCTCTCTATGGCTTGAAGCAAGTCAGTAGGCAATGGAATGTCAAACTAACCACTGTTTTAATCGATTCTGGTTACTCTAAATCTAGAGCTGACTATTCCCTATTCACCAAAATCAATACCAACAACTATACTATTATACTTGTGTATGTGGATGATTTAACTGTTGTAGGTGATGACTTGATTGAGATACAGAACATTAAGCAACTTCTTGACAATAAATTCAGCATAAAGGACCTAGGAAATGAGTTTATTGCGATCAGGATATTTCCAGTATATGTCTGTGATAATGTTGGAGAAATAGCATTTGTATTGTTCACAAGTTTCTACCATAACTCGACTCAAACAATCTTAGCATAAATGAAGGAAATGAGAAAAGAAAATGGAGAATTGAGAGGAAGGAAATGTGAGTGGAAGAAAGGAATAGTCTGCTGGGTAAGGAAAAGTCACATGAGAATAACAACTATTTTTTAGTATAAAAATGAGGTGGATATTTTAAATGACATGGCAGAATTTAATTGGTCGGGACAGGATTGGGGACACCAAGTTGGGACAGGTGATCCCCATCCATAAGTTATAAACATATGTCAACATAGATACTGCATTTGCTTTTGCCCAAAAGTGACTAATCCTAAACAATCCCTTAAGTTGCTGAAGACCAATAATGATGGCTGCTCCTACCAAGAATTCAACTAGTGCAACATGTGAAAGAAAATCCACAAGAAAACCCAACCATGTAATTATGATTCTTGTTCTTCTTTGAGTTGCATATATAGTTTCCTTTTGACTGAATAGGGTCATTCAAGATCATTGGATAAACTAGACATTAAAGTTACAGATTCAACATCTATATTTGTCAGTGTTCATCAATTCCAGAAAATTCTCAAAGGGAAAAAAAATCTATTTTTCCCAATATCTCAATCAGTTTTGCACGTGTATCAATGTCTCAAATCCGACAACATTTTCCAAAAATATCATACTAGGGGGTTGCAATAAGAATGGTATTAGCTCAAGAATATGAAGAAACGAAAATGCTTGACCATCACCAATGTCCTTTTGGAGACCTTGTCGTGTGTAAGGTTGGCATGGAGGAGAAAGAAGCCATGCATTAGTAGCATATTTGGCACGACCAACAATAGTCAAGCATTGAATATTTGGTATGCTATCTGAAAACAATGGGTTTGATTGGATTTCTCAATCAATTGGTGAAAAGAACACAACAACAAAAAAAGAATGCAACACCAGAAGATATGACTGAAAATGCAACAAAGGGGTACAAGTGCAGAAAAAATGAAGGAGAAATCTTCCTCCATTGATTGAAAGTGAATGATTGAAAATGGGGGGATGATTTTATGCAATAGAGCTCTCAAGTGAGTGCATACCATATTTTAAATCTAGAAATTCACTTGTGACATTTTTGGTAACCATATATTATAAGTTACTCTGTCAAAATTATGATAAGATTTCATTATTAAAAGAGCAGTGTTATTAATACTATACTAGTCATCAAATCGGTTAGGGTACTGATATAGTGTTATAGTGGTTCAACTGGTGGTTTACTAATTAAACTGCATATCCACATAATTAGATATACATATATAGTATATTAATGTTGAAAAATCAATAAAAAACTAATAATTTTTTTATTTTTATAAAAAAGTTAATTTTAAGTAAAAACTGGCTTGTATGACCAATACGATTAAATTGAAAACATACTAGATTTTACCAGTATGATTGCATGACCAATATAATTATTGTATCATACTGGTATTGAGATCGGTTCACCAATTTACTAGTTGAACCAGCCGACACAATTTTACAACACTATTTAAAAGGAAAAACAATAAAAGACTTAAATCCTTAAGTGGTGAGTGTTAAGGCCATGAATTCATTTGCATTTTTTGGAGGAAGGTTACCAATGTGAGATGAGGTCATATTGGCAAGGTGACAGTAGGATATATAAAGAGAAGACTTGCCAATGGTCCTTGAAGTCATGGGGATTTCAATATGAGGAAATTATCCATTTCGATTGAGAGATTATGCATGTAATCCATCCTATTCCCTTTTTACGTTACTTGCACTGTTATACCCTTGGCCATAATGAAAGAACATCACATACCTACTTTTTCAAAAGTGATAGAAACAATGTCTCAACATGTACAATATTGAAATTTTGTTCTGTAACCATTTTTCTCTACTAAGAGATGGAAAAACGGGTCACACGTGTCCGAAAAGTTTAAGCGGGCGCGAACATGTCCGCATTGACTTAACGGATAAAATTTAATGTCATATCCATTTTAAAGCATGCTAACGGGCTTGTGGACGGCCCGTGGGCATTGTTAAATAAATAAAAATAAGAAAAAATTCATATAATAAATAAAATAAAATTAAATAAAGTAGCTGAAGATAAAAAATTAACAAAAACTTCAATGTTTCAGATGTAGTTGAACAAATCACATTAGATTGCAATTTTTTTAGGGATTAAAAATTACATTACATCATAACTTATTTGAAAATTTCTTACTTTTTCATTAAATTTTGCCTGTGGGCAGCCCGCGAGTCGTCTGCATTGCCCAATAGAAATACCCATGGGTAAACGGACAAAATTTTTATGTTATGCTCGCAAAAATATACGGGCTATGCGGGTGCGCCCGTATTGCTTGTTTTGCTATCTATATTTATAAACCACAAAACAATAGTTGTTCACTTCATTTGTGATTTGTCAACAACTATGAAGAATTTAGAATCTTCAATCTCTTCTTTGATATATCTCCAAACCTAGACATGATTTCCTTTTGAATTTTGTGTAAGGTATACTTTAAATTATATAAATCATTCTCTAACCTTACTGTTACAAGTTCATCATTGTATGATGCTAAAAGTTTGACCAATTCAACAAAATAATCTCTCATCATGACCTTTAAAAGCAAAAACGTGAAAAGTGATTCAACAGACTAAATCGATATAGCTCTTGAAACATAACGAGCTCTATTTAGTTTGATCAAAACTTTGCACTTGAAGATGTTGTGAATATGAATGGATTGATTTATGGGTGACAAATAAATGGATTTGGATTTGGATTCTAATGGATGAACGAGAATTCATCTGTCAATCTATAAATATATTTCAATGATATTTTAAGTTATCTAATTCATCCATATAGAAACTCACTTGATGAATTCTAATTCACTCACGACTCCAATTTCATGGGTTTGGATAGATGAATATCCAATCCATTTAATTTTTTTTATTGTAACTAAATAACACTATTGAAGGAAATTATTGTTTAAAACTATTATATCAATAAAATATTCTTTAAAACCACCTTTTTAAAAAGCACTTTTAAAATCATTTAAAAATAACAATTTTAGAAATCATGTTGTGTTTTTAATTTTTTGAAAAAATGCTTTTTTTTTGCTTTTAAAAAAGTAAATTTTTTTCCAATATTCTACAAGTATTCAACATTTAAGGTTATATGTGTAAAAAATATAAAAAATATTTACATATGTTATGTCTCAACAATAAAATTTTAATATTAACTACATCTACATGTTTTATAATTGATCTTAATTTAATAAAATGTTAAAAGTGAGAATCATAAATGAACTTGGATGAAATTAATTTCCTTGAATACTAATTGAAATTGAATATATATTTTTTGGATGGATAGGATATCATCCAAATAAATATATTCATCAATATAACAAATTTGGGAATGATAGGTGGGATTTAGCAATTTTTCAAGGGGATGAGAGTGGTAGAGCAAATAAGATTAGAGGATAAAAAATAAAAGTTGGTAAATGAGAGGGTGATGAGAGAGACATTGGTGGTTTTGAAGTTATAATAGTATAGATCGTTGAATTAAAAAAAAAACAGAGAATGAGATTTAATGTAATTGGTGTAATGTGGTGTAAACGGATCCCCTCGTAATATAAATATTAGTATATGATATAATTAAAGAATGTAGTATTATGCACTAATTATGTAAATATTTATACACAGTCAATACATTTTCATCATTCATTTATATTATTTACTTTGTTTAAGAGTTAATAATAATTAAAAATAAATAGAAGATAATGTACTAATAATTTAAAAAACTCTTATCATAACGATCCATTCATGTTTTCATCATAATTAGATACATCCCTATCTTAAAAGAAACCTTTTAAAATATCTTGAATTTGATCCATTGATGAAAAAACATGACGTGATTTGGTATCAAATAGATTACGTAAACAGGCCCATATGGTCAAACCTATTTCCACTCTATATAAGAACACATAGCACTCTATTTTTAGAGAGAGAAAGAGAACCTGGTATAATAAAATCTGCAGCAACAACATTTTTCTCTCTCTAAAAAAACCGCGGGAGAAACAGCGCTCATTCTTCACTCAACAAATATTCAACCCAATCACATTCATTATAAGCCAAAACTCATTATATATTCAAACGCAATTCAAATTCAAATTCATTGACCACTTCACTTTTTCACGCTTCAATTTTAGTCTCCGTTGCTGAGTTAAGAAGTCTTATAATATTTCCTACCTCTCTTTGTCCAATGTTTTTTGTTTTTTTGTACTATTAAATATATCTCCTCATTGTTTTGGTTAAGGAACTAATCATTTTTGGGTTATGTGGAAGTGTCGCTCGCAGTTCGCAGTAATTGAACCCTTGAATTTTTGGTGCAGTATATGTTGGTTCTCTTTATCCAATGTGACAGTCCTGTTTTTTAATTCTCTTTATTTACTTTTTTTATTGGCTTTTGTTTTGTGTGTCTTTGAGTTAGATCTAAAACTTTATTTATTTGTGCAGGTATTAGGAGTGACACTCAAGAGATTTCAATTCGAGTCATAATTTTATTTACTATATTAGGGCTTGAGAGTTTGCGTTATTATTGATGGTACCTCCTGTGCCATCTAGTACTATCGGTGGAGCCGCCCAGTCCATGCCGCCTTCGGTTTTGGTATCGGATTCCGGAATGTTGAGGGGTCAAGGTGTTGCACCACTAAATCAGATTAATAATTTGAGCATGTTAGGTGATTTGTCGAATGTTAATTTTCCGAATTCAGGCCCTGGAAGTAGCCAGCGTGGAGGGGTTGATAATGAGGCTGAATTTGATCCGCTGTCTGGTGTTGGCAATGGATTTAGCTATGTCGATCCATCACCATCATCATCATCGTTTTTGCAATCGAATATGATGAACCCTGGTTCGTCTAATCAAGGTCAGGGTCAACAATTTTTGAACCGCTCTGGTAATCAATTGTTGTCGGATCAACAGCATTCTCAACAGCTTGAGTATCAAGGTTTCCAACATAGTCAGCAGTCAATGCAACAGTCCCCTGCTCCTGCGAACGATCAGCAGCAGCAACAACAACAGCAGCATTTTCAATCGATGCGAGGAGGGATAGGTAGTATTGGACCTGTGAAGTTCGAGTCACAAGTTAACAATGATCAATTTGGACAGCATCAGCATATGCCCTTGTTGAGGAATCTCGCTCCACCGAAATTGGAACCACAACATACGGATCAGCCTTTGCTTACGCATCAACAACAGCAACAACTCCTTGACTTGTCAAGGCAATCCCCCCAGGCTGCTGCTGCTGTAGTTGCACATATGAAATTTTTGATTCATCAGAGACATTCACAATCGCAACAGCAACAGCCGCAACAACTCGTAAAGACAGTGCCTCAACAATGGTCTCAGCAGAGTCAACAGCAGGATATGCCTATAAGATCTCCTGAGAAATCCATATATGGGCCGGGGACGTGTTCTAACCGGCTGACACATTACATGCATCAGCAACAGCATAGACCAGAAGTAATAATCGTTCTCATTAATTGTCTTTAAATTTGACTATGAAATACGGATGCTTTAAAATAGTTATTGTGTCGTGTCAAATACGTGTTTGTATTGAACACTTCACAGACACTTTTGGATACCCCTAACCATGATCTGCAATGTTTCTACTTTTACTCTTTCAAATTTTATACCATTATAATTGTAAATGTTACAATAATTAGATATATGATAGCATTTTGTTATGTTTACAAATATCTCATGCTAACTTTTAAAACATTTTTCTCTCTCTTTTAGTATAGATTTGTGTTCTAATGTTAATCTTATACTAATTGTATTAGTATATCTTATATCATAATTGTGACATGTCTTAAATTTTTTAACATTTGTTGTATCCCTCTATCTGTGTCTTATTGTATCTGTATCCCATGACCCGTGTTGTATCTGTACTTCATGGGTCTTTGTTCTATGTTTATATCTCCTGTTGTGTTAACATGCATTTTTAAACTTGATCTTGCGTAGGATAACAACATTGAATTCTGGAGGAAATTTGTTGCTGAGTATTTTGCTCCGAATGCCAAAAAGAAGTGGTGTGTTTCTATGTATGAAAGTGGCAAGCAAACAGCTGGAGTTTTCCCCCAGGTCTGCTGCGATAGAAAACTTTATATACTGTTTTTTATGCGAGAAAAAAATGTATGCACCGTGTCATTGCATTATCCATCATTCATATTTAGTTGTCATTGACTTGTTAATACAAGTAATACAAATGAATGGTGGATAATGTATTGACTGTGTATAAATCCTTTCACTAACCGTGCATGAATATTACACTCTTTTTGTGTGTGCATAACCTTATCTTTAGTTTCTTGATTATTGAATGTTGTCTAGTGTTCATTCTCGACTGTACTATACACATTTTTCAGTTACTGGTGTCTTAATTTTGTTGTTATAGTTATGTTGTTATGGCTTAAGTAATTAATGCCTTAAATGTCCCCAGAAATATGCTTATGGGATTCAAGGTGTGGCCATGTTAGGTTCATGAATGCTAAGCTTTAATTGTGTTAAAATATTGATTATTTGAAATGTTTTCAGGATGTACGACACTGTGCAATATGTAATTGCAAACCTGGCCGTGGGTTTGGTAAGTTCTTTTTGTTACTTTTTAGTTTATCTTTGGCCTATTTTTGGTTCTTTACGTTCTAAATTTTGGCATTTTATCTTTTTATATTTGGTATTTAAAAATTTGATTATGCTACACATCCTCTTTCTGAAAATTCTGATGTGTTTTCAGAAGCACCTGCTGAGGTTCTTCCCAGGCTTTTCAAAATAAAGTATGAAAGCGGTACTTTACAAGAGCTACTTTATGTTGACATGCCTCGTGAGCACCATAATTCCTCCGGCCACATTGTTGTGGATTATGCGAAAGCAATACAAGAAAGTGTTTTTGAGAAACTTCGAGTTGTTCGTGAAGGTCAACTTCGAATAGTTTTTTCCCCAGACCTGAAGGTTAAGGATATGAATGACTTTCATATTTTAACTAAAAAAAATATGTGCAATATTATTAGTATTCTCTTGACGTCAAAAAAGTTTTTTAATTAACATTTTTTGTTTATTATTCCCTTTACAGATATGCTCTTGGGAATTTTGTGCTCGGCGCCATGAAGATCTAATCCCCAAAGATTCGTTAATACCTCAGGTAACTGATTAAATAGTTTAATTATCAGAAGCCTTTATGTCTTAAAATTTTTATGAGAAGCCTTTATAGCCTTATCTTGTATCAACATATGCTTAGAGGATACATGTAATAATGATTAACATTTTCTGTTGATATGTTTGCTTCATGTAAGTATATTACATCTTTTTGTGATTGTTACTTATTGCCAAGTATAACTTAGGTAGTGTTTGGTATAGGAACGGAACAAAACAGAATTAAACAGGGCATGCATGTCCTACATTGTTTTTGGTAGCTATAGAACAGAACAGGACATAGATGTTCTGCTCAGTGTTTGGTGTTAGCTGAGCAGAATAGGATACTGACATCAATTACATGTATATCACTGCCTTATTTAAAATGTTCAATTTTTTTTACTAATCATATTATAGTGGGGTCTGGGCTCCATGAAATAAAAATGCAAATATAGTTTAGAATTTTTTTATCATTAACATTAAGTATGATATTAGTAGTACTATCATATTATATATTATTGTTATTCATAACAAATCTGACCTCTCCAAAACCCCTGCCCCTTCCTTCTTTGGAAATGGCAAGAAATTGGCAACAAAAATCGATCTATTAAACTTATGTTGCTTCCGATTCAATTGGCCATTAAAGCTTATGAGAACAAGGACTCTCTGTATGCTATGTTTCAATAGCAACTTGGTTTCAATTAAGTAGGAGGGTGATGATAAGTTAAGGGTTGTGGCTCTGTCTTAGTGTCATGGTGGCGGCCTGCTTCTGAGAGGTTTAGTATGATTTCGGATGACGAAGATGGAGAAGAGAGGAATGAAGAAAGAGGGGTATATTTGTCCATATAAATTACATTGCGGAGCTGTCTTGTTCCACCTATTTTAATGGAACCAAAATATTTTCCCTTTACTCAAATATCCTGTTCTGTTCTTGTTATAAAGTGACTTAAACATGTAACAAGACAGTCCTGTTCCATCATTCCAAATGGGTTGCAAAACACTACTTCAAAATCTATGTGCTCTTGGTTTTGCAAATAGTAATAATTTTTTGTTAGGAATGACCTCTGTAAATATGTTATTATCACTGTAGAGATGTTAAAAAGAAAGTAATACTTATACATTTAGTTTATTGTTTGCACTATGAGGTGTTGCACATTGAGATTAATTATTATTATTTTTTGCTCTCAGATTAGTCAACTTGGAACTGCTGCCCAAAAGTTCCAGTCTTGTACTCAAAGTGCAACATCCAATTCGTCTGTTCTAGAGTTACAAAATAATTGCAATATGTGAGTTCACTTTTCCTTGCATTCTTTATCCTAAATTTTGAGCCTGAGGCTTTTCTGAATCGTCTAATTGTGAAATTGTTACTGCTACCCTTCTTTTGAAGTTTTGTTTGTTAATTTTCTTATAACTTTCATCTTCTGATATCATGGACTGCGGGCTTGCCTTATTTTCCTTATGATTATGGATGTCATATGTTAAAGTTTCTATACACTTATCTTCTCTAGTAAGTTGTAGTGTGCAATTTGTTGTGCTCTCCTTTTGCTCCTTCTTTTCTGTTTATGATTTAATATATAGTGTAATAAAAGAACTTAATTAGGTTCACTTATTTTAATAACTTTCAATGTTCCATTTCCTAATTTTTATGTGCTGCTTTTCTAGGTTTGTTGCATCAGCCCATGGGTTTGCAAAAGCTTTGGAAGTTCCATTGGTTAATGAATTAGGATATACAAAGAGATATGTTCGCTGCCTACAGGTGATACTCTACTTGTTGAGCACATTCTTTCGGAAGTTGAATGCCATTGTAACTCTAACTACTATACCTAAACAGATTGACAGATATAGATTTGGTTCAGTAACCTGCTAATGTTTTGCTTGAGCTACTTCCACATTTGCATGGAGTGTATTAGAGATATCAGATATATTAGGGACTATTTTGAAGCACAAGTGTGCCTAATGTTTTATACTGGTTTAACACCCGACTTTCTAGAATCGATTTTCTTATAGGAATAGTTTATGAAATTGAATATCATTTTTAGTTTTTTATATGATGCATCAGGTGTCATATGTGATAGAAAGGTATCACTTAAGCTTAGGGGGTAATTTTATTGCACAACTATAAAATTCGCAATATTATATGGATCGAATGTTCGGTGATAAAATATCAACAAGAGAACAAAAATTCAATTAGTAGATATTAGAATGTTGCATTGGATGAGTAGACACATTAAACGAGATAGAATTAGGAATAAATGCATTGTGGGCAAAGTTGGGGTAGCATCTGTTGTAGGAAAGATAGTACAATCATGACTTATGGTATAGTTTAAGCAATGTGTGTAGGAGACTATTAGAAGTTACAGTAAGGAGAATAGATCAAATGAAGGATAGTCCTTTTTCTAGAGGTAGAGGATAACCAAGACAAACCATAGTGAAACGATTAGGAAATCTATACATCAATGCTTTGTCAATGGACATGATATATGATAGAGTATTATGGTATCATTAAATTCATGTAGTCAACCCCACTTAGTGAGACTAAGACTTGGTTGTTCTTGTTGTGAATGTTTGTCTATGAACATGTTTTATAAGGCATTATGGTGTTGTTTGATTCATGTAACCGACCTCACCTAGTGAGAAATAGCTTGATCGTGGATGTGGTTCATATTGTATAAATATCTTCTCTTTAATTTTTTTGGAGTGGTTATCAAGGCTTCCTTTTAAATAACTTCTTGGCATTCTACCAAAGAGAATGAAAGTTACCTCTTTTTATTTTCTTGTGATAGATGATGTATTAATTAGAAAAAATGATTATTTATAGTAAAATTTATAATTCATATAAATTATGTTTTGCAGTGAACTTGAGAAAAGAGGATATGCTGAATTAACATGCAAACTTGGTTTGGTGTTTCTTCTTTATGTTGCAGATAGCAGAAGTGGTAAATAGTATGAAAGACTTGATAGATTATTGCAAAGATTCAGGGACTGGACCTATGGGTATGTTAACAATCTGTTTACTGATTGATTACACATTTTTAATGCGGATCCGGTCATGATTATGAAATAGTGTCATGTTTTATTGTAAGGCACTAGCTATATTGACCTAAAAATGGCATGTATCATAATGTGAGGCACTCTTGATTATTTATTGGATTTAGAAGAAAAAAGTTCCCATGTGGCACAGGTTTTTTGGCCAAGTTATTGAAAAATGTTGTGTTTGCCAGCCATGTTGTACTACTGTTTGCTCACAAATCATTTTCTGTTCTTTCTGAAATTATAGGGATCAATTGAATTGGTTTTGAATTTGGGTAAAAAATAGAGACAAAATGAATAGTTTCAAGCAATATTTGAATTTGTTTTGGACATTCGCACTAGTCCCCACAAAAATGTTATCCTACTGGTAAAAAATACAGTCTTTGCTTCTTGACAAAGTTATTGTAATTACGACAGCATTATTGGGCTAGTGTGAAGGTTTGGGTAGCTTGTACTCATAGGTTCAAACTTTGTTGCCATCATTGTACTGAAAATAAGTTCGTTGTAATTAAGTGCATCCCAAGTTTTTTTTGTTATATGTTCATTTTGTACCTAATGCTATCCCAAGTTTTTTCCCTTCTGGGTAAATGAGCTCAAGTCTTAAACTGCTGAACAGTGCTAGTTATTGTTGACACAAGTCCTGTTGCCAGATGGTAATAAACTTAGTCAAACAATTTTTAACTTATTTACGGAAATCTATTTGAACAATTTTTACTTAGTGTCATGTCCCTTAAACAGAGGAAAGTTTTGATCTTTGAAATGATTTACGAGTTGGGGTTGATTTTGGGGAAAATGCTGTTCAGTTATTGTCAGCTGTTTGATTCTAATGCTATACAGTTAATTAATGTTTATTTTTCTTGCATTCTCTCAGATAGCTTAGTGAACTTTCCTCGGAGAACAAGTAGTTCATCTGGACTTCATAGTCATCCACAACAGTCTGAAGATCAATCACAGAAGTCGCAGCCACAGCAACAACAGCATATGGTGGCGGCCAATACCTCAAATGGTGATCAAAAGTCTTCACAAAATGCTTCTAGCAATGGTTTCACTAGTGTAAACAATGCACTCAATTCAGCATCTGCATCAACCACCACAAGCACCATTGTTGGACTTCACCACCAGAATATGAATTCTAGACAACAAAGTTCAATGAACTATGTAAGTAGTCCCTATGGGGGTAGCTCCTTGCAAATTCCACGCCCAAGTTCCTCAGGTACGGTGCTACAGCCACAACCAAGCACATCCACTTTTCAACCACCAGCACCATCTTCCTCTAACAATCCCCCACAACCATCTGCCAACCACACGAGTAGAGCAAAATCACCAGCCGATATTTCTTCCCAACAACAGCAGCCACTGCTTTCTGGTGAAGCTGATGCTAATGAGTTGATGTCTTCCCAGGTGAATGGCACAGGTGGAATGACAAGTGCTGGTTCTCTTGGAAATGATGTAAATAATGTAAATAATGTAAACGAGATTCAACCAGTGTGTAATGCGGTTGTGAATGGTAATTCAGGCGTCAGGGTCGGTGGTTATGGCACAATGGGTACCGGCCCATCTGGTACGGCCAATGGAAATAGGCCAAAAATCGGAGGCAATTCAGGCATGAATGGAAGGATAGGAATGACATCTATTGCTAGAGATCAATCTGTGAATAATCATCAGCAAGATTTGTCAAGCCAACTAGTTACAGGGCTAGGATCAGTAAATGATTTTGATAATCTCCAATTTGATTAGAAACCTTCTGCATGAGTGACTTTGTAATCTTGTGGACACAGCAATTGGGTAGTGATAGGTAGACCTATAAACTATTATTTTATTTTAATAGAAAATTATTTTATTGGCTGGTTAATTTTTTTTTGGTTTTGTGAATTCAAATATAACCTTTTTTTGTTCTTTTTCCTATTCTTTTTAACATTGTGGCTTGGCTTTTACAAGAATAATACACTGGGGGTGTTCAAGACTTGGTTTGGTGAAGCTGTCTTGAAATTAATAGGATTGGGTTTTGGTCATTAGAACTAGGCTTGATCTTGCATTGAATTGGAATTAGTCACTTTGATAAGTTTTACTTCAATTTTTAAATATTGTATTTTTAAAATCTAAAGTTTAAATATCAAGATTTGGACCATGCTAGTGATACTTGTAATGATGGGTAGGTGTCAAGCCTATACTAATGAATTTAATTGAATACGGCTCCTATATTTTACATACTCGAACGTTTGAGTTTTTATCATTTTATATCCATACTTGATAATGACACAGATTAATTACAATTTGAAGATTAAAAAAATACTACATAGTACAAATTGTACTTTAGTACTAACTTTTTAATCTTATGAAACAAAGTTTTGTTTTTAATGAGTGGTTTTAAGCCTTTAAGGTGCTTGAACCGATAGATTTTATCCCATTTTTCCTTGGTAATTGAGACTGCATGCACATCAATCTGTTAAGTTATTCAATACATTTTGAATTCAAATATCAAAGAAATTAATGAACCCTCTTGTTGTTAGTTGTTACACTAGGCATGCTTGGATAGTGTTCCAACTTCCAATAT
This sequence comes from Lupinus angustifolius, assembly GCF_001865875.1. Lineage (NCBI taxonomy): Eukaryota > Viridiplantae > Streptophyta > Magnoliopsida > Fabales > Fabaceae > Lupinus > Lupinus angustifolius. The sequence continues at coordinate 1,611 of NW_017727825.1, read as the reverse complement.
ATTTCCCATGTGACATTTTATTTAGTTATCCATTTGATATCTTATTTTATCGAATTGACCATCAATAAGAACTTTATCAACGTTAACTTAATTAACTAACTAGCATAAATATCACTTAAAAATGCCAAATCTAATTGGCACAAAGATAGACAGTAAAATCTGAAGAGTATGAATACAAAGATTTTATTCCCTTTCACCCAAAACATGTCTATGTTCGGTCCTTCGAAGGACTATGATTATATTACAATTGATCAGATATTTCCAAGGCTTAGCTGCGGACCTCACTACGTATTATATTTGATTTGGGATTGCTACGGTACATGACTTCGAGTCATGATGATATTATTGAGGAACATTTTTACTAGAATATTTTTGCTTCTCATTTCAGCCAACTCTTCCATATACATTACATAGAGTGTGATTTACAATTAAGCCCAAGAGAGAATGCCTAATCAACAACTTTTGTTACTAGTTTAGATAATGATAAAAATATTCTAAACTAGTAACAATATTAATAAGTGAATGAGATGAAAGATAATAAGGGTAGATATATATCTTAACTTAAATATATTTTTTCAACCAATTACAAGTTGTACTACATGAAATGACATACTTTGTAGTACAACAGATATACTCCTCATGACAGGTTCAAAATCCACCAAAAGTATTATCAACATTAACTATACCAATTATCTTACCAAATTAAATTACACATTAACATCTAACGACTAAGCATTCGTTCACGGAAGATTTAGTAATAAAGACCTCATAAAGTAATATTCAAATTTATTATTTTATCTTCCCAATTAATAATAATTATCAAATCTTCAATTGTATTCCTAAGTCCTAACATGGAATCTTAATTGATATCCAACAATTATTATTAACAAAAATACAAAAAAAAATCGAAAGCATGAGAAAATCATGACTAAACTCATCCAATATTTAAGTATATAAAGTGAGAGAAAATAAATTCAACAGTCATGAAATCTAAAGTATAGAGATGGCAATGAGTCTGATTGGGTTCAGGTAATATCCGGACCCGCCCCGTTGCTTTATTTTTGGACTCGGATCCATCCTAGACCTATGCTAATACCCATTGGGTTAACTACCAATGACTCCTTGGGTACCCAACGAATCTGCGAGTACCCACAAATTAAAAAACATTAAAAATAATTTCTAGTAACTTATGTAATTTTGTATTTGTTTACCACAATTTTATATGTTATTTAGGTAATCAACAAGAGAAAAATTATAAAAAATAATTTAAAGTTTTAAACACATTTTAAATTAACTATTTCAACATTATGACTTAAAATTGATTTAATATGAATTGTTCAATAAATATAATATTATACTACACATATCAATTAACAACATAAGATCACATCACTACTTAACCATGTAACATATTGTTTAACAACATATCAATTATATTTACGAATTAACAATATAACATTATGAATTACCAATATATATATATAGGGATCCACATATTCCACATCTTAGGCTTAGTCGTTAATTTTAGGGAAATCTGATGGTAGAGATCTACTCACTAATTCAAATCATTGGATTTGCCTAGAATTGATGACTAATATATGAAGTAAGTTG
>NW_017727824.1:315867-319585 GCF_001865875.1 Lupinus angustifolius | reverse complement strand
GAAGAAGATGAAGAAGAAACATAAAAGACTACCTTAGTTTGTATACGAAATTTAGTGTAGAAATGAGAGAATGGGGTGAGGTATTTATAGGAGAGCTTCACCCTAAATCATAAAATTTAATGCAAGGTAAGTAGAGTTAGACTAGTATAGGTGATGTGTCTAATGGTGGTGGAGTGAGAGGATTTGTTTAGTGATTTAGGGGATTTTGGTGGTAGTAAATCAAGGCATTAATGAGTGAAATCTATCAGATTTAGTACGTAGATTTTGTGAAGTGACTCATGCGACGTGACGACTTCGGCGAAACATGCGCGATTAAAACCATTCCCGAGTATTGTCGGCTAATACCCGGTCAGATAATAAAAATCTCCCGATTTCGGTTTACGATTAGAACTTCGAAACATGGAATTCAGAGTGAAAAATAATTAGAAATGTGTTCTGGACAAACTTGGTGTCTATCTTGACTTGAAATAATATTTAGAAGCCAATGGCGTAATCGGAATTCGACTCTGAGCTACGGAACTCAAAAACACATTATTGGGCCGAATTCGAGTGAGATTTGGCCCCGACATCGGTCCAAAACCGACTGTCTCCGAAAATCATGAAAATTTACCACCAAATTGGAAATAGAATTGCAAGACTAAAACTCAACTAGAGTTTCGTCTAATTCTTTACCGAAAATTCCCAGAAATTAATTTTTGAAAATATAATTAATAAAACTATTAATAAAAACATATATTTTCAAGGTGGTAAAATTCGTGGTGTTACATGAACCAGTATAAAATCTTGATGTACTCTCTTCTCCTTTATCTCATGAATTTTACTTGTTAATTTTTTGCATATTTTTTTTGCTGCACTTAACTCTTGATTTTGCAGAAAAAGTAGCCATACTTATAAGTCAACTAATTCACCCCCCCGCAGTTGCAATCTTAGTCTTTCATGCATATCCTCTTTTAGAGTTTTCATTGTTATTTTGTTGAATTTCACATAAGATTTGTATCAGAGCTCTTTGGTTTGAGGTTATTTGACTTTCTTGAATGATGGAGGCAAATACACATAGAATGATATGTTTGAATGGCACTAACTATCACTTGTGAAAAGGAAAAATGAAAGATTTATTATTTGTGAAGAATTTGCATATTCATGTGTTTGCTACTGAGAATCCAGAGTCGAAGTCTGATGAGGATTAGAGTTTTCAATATCAACAACTTTGTGGTTTTATTTGGCATTTTGAAGAAGACAATGTCTACAATCACATTGCAAATGAGGAAAATGTAAAATCTTTATGGAAGAAAATTGAATCATTGTATGCTTCTAAATCAGGGAATAATAAATTATACTTTTTAATTTGAGTTACAAGGAGGGAACTTCTATTTCACATCATTTGAATGATTTTTAAGGGCTCCTAGATCAATTACCATGAATGGGTATCAAGTTTGATGATGAAGTGTTGGGATTGTGGCTACTGAATACTCTACCAGATTCTTGAGAAACATTTCGAGTTTCAGTTACAAATTCAGCCATTGATGGTATTGTCTCATTGGAGAGTATAAAGGGAAGTATTCTTAATAAGGAGATGAGAAGGAAGGCACATGGTACTTTATCTCATTCTGAGGTGTTTGCCACTAAAAACAAAGTGAGAAGTCATAGAAAGGAACCAAAAGGTGATAGAGAAAATGGCAAAAGTATGTCCAAGTCTTGATACAAGAATGTGGACTGTCATTATTGTCACAAATCAGGTCAGATACAGAAGAATTGTCTTCAATGGAAAAGAGTGAACAAAGACAAGAAGGGCAAGCAGAACCATAAGAATCATGGTGATGATGATTGTGTTACTAATGGCACTTGTAACGATCTTATTATTCTTCGTGACCGTGATTTAGTTAATCTTCTATCATATGAGAGTATGTGGATAATCAATAGTGGTGCTACACTGCATGTTAAACCAAGGAAGAAGTTATTCATATCTTACGCTTTTGGTGATTTTGGAATGTTGAAGATAGGTAATGATGGTGTGTCAAATATAGTTTTTATTGGTGATATTTGTTTGCATATCAACATGGGAGTGCAGTTTTTGCTGAGAGGAGTTAAACATGCTCAAGATGTTCGTTTCAATTTGATCTCCATGCAGATGCTTGATGATGGTGGTTATGATAATCACTTTGGTTTTGGAAAATGGAAACTCACTATAGGTAACTTGGTTGTGGCCAGGGGGAGAAAATTTCTAAATTGTATTGGACAAAAGTTTTGGTTGCTAAATAAAGTGTAAATGCTATGGATGTGAAGGCTTCTTTGTGGCACCACAGACTCAATCATATCAGTGAAAAATGGTTGAATTGTTTAGCCAATAAGGATGTACTTTCGAGATTGAAGAGTGCAGATTTGAAGAAATATTCTCATTGCATGATTGGTAAGCAGACCACAGTATCCTTTAAGAAGCATCATACCTCAAGGAAGTCAGAGTTGCTTGAATTGGTGCATTCTAATGTTTGTGGTCCATTGAAGGTAAAGTCATTTGGTGGCCCACTTTACTTTGTTACTTTTATTGATGATTGTTCAAGGAAGATTTGGGTCTATGCTTTCAAGACAAAAGACCAAATGCTTGAAAAGTTCAAACAATTCCATATTTTGGTTGAAAGACATTCTGGCAAGAAACTGAAATACATTCGTACTGACAATGATGATGAGTATTGTGGACCATTTGATATTTACTACAAAAATCAAGGTATTAGACATGAAAGACTCCTCCTAAGACTCCTTAGCTTAATGGCATAGTGGAAAGGATAAACATGACTTTGGTTGAAAGAGTTAGGTGTATGCTTTCTGAAGCAAAATTACCTAAACATTTCTGGGGTGAGGCTTTGTACACGACAGAGCATGTTATTAATCTTAGTCCAATAGTTGCTCTGAATACTAAGGTGCTAGACAATATTTGGTTTGGCAAGAATTTCAGGTATGGTCATTTTCGAGTCTTCGGTTGCAAGACATTTGTGCATATTCCAAAGGATGAATGGTTCAAGTTGGATGCGAAGACAAGGCAGTGCATCTTTATTGTTACATATTAGTGACTAAAATACACCTAGAAGGGGGGGTTGAATAGATGTAGCGGTCAGAGTATCTGCTTTTCGAAAATAACAATTAATGCTGAAATAACCCCAGATTAATCGATTAACAGAATAGAAATAATCGATTAACATAATCAATTTAATCGATTAAAATAGCTCAGATTACACAAACAGATTCGGTTTCTTGCATGACAATCAACCGAGATTGAAACGAATATACGGAGCTAACAAATATATCAGAGTTACAACAGTATAGTATAGAAACAGAATATCGCAATTAAAACAACTATACAAAGTAATCGATTAAAGCAATAAAGAGAGAGAGGGAAAGAAAAAGCCCGCAACAAGGTTTTTATCCTGGTTCATTTGCGTGTCCACTTGCAAACTACATCCAGGCCTCTCGGCTGATCTGGGAGATTTTTCTTCACTATAATTGAAATAATGTTTTACAAGCAATTCTTCCAATTACAACACTTAGACAACTACTTGAAACTAAAGAACCTTATCCCTTGGTTTGACTCCCTTCCTACCGCCCAAGAAAACCTTTCTTGCGGTGTAGCCCCAGCCAAGAACCTATTCTTTCTATCAAGAACTCTAAGCTAATGAAGATACAACACAATCTCGTTGGTGGTAAGACACCTTGAGATTCCCAAAGT